>NC_056743.1:1012502030-1012504530 GCF_019279795.1 Protopterus annectens | reverse complement strand
AAGCCTGAGGATTCCTTTTCTGTCTCTGGGAAGCCCTCCAAAAGCTTCTCGGTCTTCGGCTCCAGCTACTGAGCCGAGACCTAAAACTACTAAACCTGCGTCTGCATCGGCTCCGGCTGGAGCGGAAGCGAGTCTACAGCTTCTGTGGTTCCTTCTCCGGCTGGAGCCGAGGTATTAAATCCTTGTCGGCTCCGACCAGACCTTCGGAGCCGACATCCAGGAAGAGATCTAGGTCACCATCCCTTCGCTCCGTTCCTTCGGCTCCAGCATCTCCTCTGCTGTCTGAGCGGAGCCATAAATCTCACTCCTCTAGGTCATCGAGACTGTCGGATCATGACCTTCAGAGGGTAGTGAGTCGACTTCTTAAGTCCGAGGCACTGGCCCAAATGCTTCAGAGCCGACTCATCAGTCGATGCCTGCCCCTGTCCATCAATATGTTCCTCCTCCGACTCCGTTGAGCTTTCGGAGCCGGGTGTTTCGGAACCGAGACTGTGGTAGCGTCGGGCGATACAGATGTCGCCGGCTCCGTCGTGCCGATTTCTTCTTCAAGAATCTCGGCGCCGGACTTCTCGTCGGCTCCGAGGGGTGAGTGGCATCGGACCCTTGTCAGACCCCGCCTTCCTTCTCGGAGCTTGGCTGGTGAGTTCGGCTCCGACATCGCCTCGGAGCCATCACTGTCGGGCGCCGAGGGAGGTTCTCAGCTTCGGAGCGGGACCTCTGGCTCTGCCTGACAGGGGTGCGTTCGAGGTCATGCGGAGTGTGTTAGAGCCTGGCTGTACTCCACAGTCGGCTCCGTCCGCCCCTCCCTCTACGGTGCCTCAGGTCAAGTCGACTCACTGCCTCATCCCGGACCGCAGAGAGCCAGCTCCTCAGGAACCCCTGTGGGATCTCATCCTCTTCCGAGGCCTCCTGATTTGGCAGACGCGCGCCCTCGGAAGACGAAGTGTAAGAGGAAACACATTGACTCACCTGAGTCCATCACATCTGACACAGATTTAGAGGATTCGAGGGTTCCCCGTTCCCCTTCTGAAGATGTCTCTTTGCAGACATTCTAGAAATCCTCAAACAGAGGGAAATTGGCCAGCCCTCAACCCTTCGGAGGATGAATCTGTGTACCCTTGAGGCATTTGGCTCTCGCCCTTCCACCTCCTGGGTGTCTCCCTTGACCCCTCATGCAGGTGGTAGCTAAAAAGGCTTGGACGGCTCCTGATTCAGTGGACCCCACTCCCAGGAGACCCTCAAAATTCATAACGGCACCAACAGACAAACAGTTCTTGACAAAAGGAGTTTCTGTGGATGCTATGGTGGTTGCTGCTGCCACTAAGAAGGAACTAGCTGATCCTTCAGTACCTGTCCATCCACCTAACAAGGAATCTAGGTCCATGGACAGGTACGGGAAGCGGATGTTCTCGTCAGCGACATATGCTATGCGTTCGCTGAACTACCTGTGCCATTTTACTCGTCTTCAAAGGGACTTGATCAAAGAAGCGAGTGACATGTTGAAGGACCCTACAGCTGCGGGTTTTCAGGATAAGATGAACACTCAGCTGGCTACCCTGAACTCCATGCGCCGCCTTTCTTATGCGGCTGATGGAGCGAGCAGGGCCGCAGGGACAGGTGTGGCCTTACGTAGGCATGCCTGGATGCGGCTATGCAATTTTGCGGACCCCTTCAAAACGTCTTTCACTAATTCCCCGTTCGATGGATCATCTCTCTTTGGTCCTCAAGTGAAAGAAACCTTGACTAGGTGCGAGACTGATGGCAAGACTCTTTCTGCCGCCGAGTCCGTTTTCTACTCGTTGTAGTCCTTACCTCATAGGCCAGATAAGTGGGAAAATGTGGTTTCTTAAACAATCTCAAGGTACTTCGCCTGACGCACAGAGTCGGGTTCCCGCCAGAGGCAGAGGCGGAATAACAATGGTAGACGCCGCCTCGAGGCAGGGGGTCCATAGAACCAGGGCAATCGAGAAACCTTCTGATAAGCCCTTTCAGCATCCCTGAGGTGTTGCCCGACTGCCCACCTTCGAGGCAGTCGGGGAAGATTGTCACTGTACCCAGAAGCCTGGCTATCCCTGACTCAAGAGAAATGGGTACAGTCTGTCATTTCCGAAGGCTATTCTATTCCCTTTCTTCGCATTCCAAACCAATCAAAAAAATCCCTTCCAGATGTTCCACCCGCTCAAAGGGATCTAGCGGTTTTGGAAATTTCAAAGCTGCTTGCGAAAAGAGCAATTCAGCCAGTTCCAGCAGACCAGCAAGGATCCGGAATCTACTCAAGGTTCTTTTTAGTTCCAAAGAAAACAGGGAACTGGAGACCAATTTTGGATCTCAGTATCTTGAACAGATCAGTCAAGAAAACAAGATTTGGATGGTCACACTGCAGTCCATCCTTCCCCTATTGGGAAAAGGAAACTGGATGTGCTCTATAGACGCTCAGGATGCGTACTATCACATAAAATGAACAGACGCCCAGAAGATTCCTCCGCTCAGGCTGGGAACC
>NC_056743.1:1012492030-1012497030 GCF_019279795.1 Protopterus annectens | reverse complement strand
AATGTTGTGCAACCCTGGAGTTGATATATATAGTTAGGGGGTGTGGGGGGCTTGTCGATCAAATGAACTGTCGACTATGTCAGGTAGACCCATATATATATCTATATATATATATATATATATATATATATATATATATCTATATATATATATATCTATATATATATATCTATATATATATATATATATATATATATATAGATATATATATATATATATATATATATATATATATATATATATATATATATATATATATATATATATATCTATAGATATATATATATATATATATATATATATCTATAGATATCTATAAATATATATATATATATATATATATATATATATATATATATATATATATATGACAATAAAGTGGCTCTCTATTGCATGCTATATATACCACAAACTTGCTATTACTGTATGTACTCTGAAGAAGTTCGTATGAGCAATAAACGAATGAAAGCGCTAAGGAACTGTTCGGACTCCAAGTGTAATTTTTCCATCTGGGTGCCTTTTTTATTTTTATTTATAGATAGTGTGTACAGTTTAATAGTGTAATAGTTGAATCTCGTCTGTACTTTGAGATACGGTGACTACGCATTTGTTTTTCCTCCGTAAGACCAGATGGATGACACACCGAGAGACGGACCGGGCTCTAGTAGCCAATCTCTCTTTGACACCAACGAAAGCACGGACCACCAAAATTCGGATGCACTGGTCATGGAATACCGAGCCACCATGGACCATGCACGAAATGTCTGGCTTAAATGCAACGAACAGCAAAGGAACCAGTTGGGTTTCACACCCAGCCTGTTCACAGGCTCCTGCAACACCAGCGGAGCCAGGGACAGCTCTAACTTGATGAATGGAATTAACTCTGCTCCTGCACAGACCAGCACAGTGACTAGAACACAAGGGCTCTTGCTTCCGAGCAGACTTTCTAATACAGCCTCTGCATTCCCCAATGACCACAGCAGCCCAGGGGGTCCACAACCTACAGACAACAGCCGTGGATCGACCCCTGTTCCCCGAGGTAATAGTAACCCGCCGCAAGTAATGGACTTCCAGCCGTTACAACAAGAACGAATGAGGGATGATTTACAACAATTTCTGCAACCTCTAAATGACTACAATCCATTCCTAGTAGAAGGTGGTGCTCCGGACAGACCAAATAGGACCCAAGTTGCCATCGAAGTGAGTAACCAATGCAGGGACTTGATCTTTGATCTTGAAAGGAAACTCACGCTGTTCAAGAACATAGAATACGACATCTATTTCTTGAAAACATGCGTGCATCATCAGATAGTCCCGCAGGGGCTTAGATGCTACAAGTTTCCTAATGGCATCAACAGGAACTCAGATATCTACACCAGCCTGGTTAAGCTCTTCAATGATACTGGGCTCACCACCCTCAACTTGCTTATTAATCATAACCAAGTCAGATTGGACAGTCTGAGGAACGAGCTACAACGATTACAGGCTACCATTTTGGGGCACCAAGAGTTTGAGACATTTAGGCACCTGTTCGACAGAATAGTGCCTAAGATCACCAGGCATGTTGCCACTCTGATCTTTCGCAAACAGAAAAAGCTTGATAGGGACCTAGCACAGTATAGGCAAAACATTGCTTATCTTTTAAACGGTGAAAGAGCTCCCAGAAACAATGCAGTACGGACTGCACAAAGAGCAATGTATGAAACGGGACACAGACCAGGCGATCCACAGGTCCCCCCTCCACAACACACTCCACCGCAGCCTCCAGCCCCTGCTAGGGTTGTATCACCACCACCTGGTTTCACTCACAGCACGCTGGGGGCAGCTCCAAATCCGCCACCACTGCCAAATCCACTCATCCCCAATGAAGACCAAGAACAAGGGGAACAGTATTTTTTATGGCAGGGCTACGGAGCAATGAACAGGAGAGGAGGGAGGGGATGCCCGAGAGGCAGGGGCAACAACAGGTTTTATCATACGGAGAGACGAATGACAATGAGGAGCATGGCCATGAGGCCCTGTTGATCACCCCACCAACGGTTGCTGTAGCCCAGGTTTTCAACCTCACTAACTCCAACCTCTCGGAAACCCAACAAAGGGTCCTAAGCAAGGGCTTCACGTTCATCCCAGCACAGAGAGCTAACATCACTAATGTAATTTTGGACCTCCGACTCTACACAAGGAAGCTCAATTTAAAAGTTCTTCATGCTGAAGCGGAGGATTCTCAAAACAGCCAGGGGACCACTCCAAACAGTACTGATATAGCTAAACTGCCGAGGAAGAAAAGCCTGTACACTCCACTGCTCAATAGTAGCCTGAACACTTTTCAAAGGGTATGTGAACTGGAGTTAAGGGACTTACTGAACCGACCCAGCCAGAATAAATGGTTTAACTTAACCACGGCAGAAAGGCAGGCCCTCCGAGATCTAACAGGAGATAGGAGCCTAAGGGTCATGAAAGCTGACAAGGGCACGGGTCTGGTCCTCATGAAGCAAGCTACCTATGTAGAAAAAATTAACCTAATCTTACATGACCGTGAGTACTATAAACCAGTTACAATGGCTGAAGTAAACAGGAGTTTCAAATCCATAGACAAGTTGCTGTCAACTCTAGAAACGAATAACCTCATCTCCCTTGAGGAGCTCACTTTTTTACAAGTACCCTGCCCCAACATGGGCAAAGCATTTGGTATACCAAAGATCCACAAAGACTCCATGAATCCTCCGTTCAGACTTATTATTTCAGGCAAGAAAACCAAAACGGAGTACATTTCTGAATACCTGGACGGAGTATATAACCCTATTGTGCAAAAGTCCAAGTTCTACACGCGTGATTCCTGGGATTTCCTCAATGAGCTATATCTCAATAGGAACAAGTTCACGAATTGCACCCTGGTCACCCTGGATATTGTCTCTTTGTACTCCAATATACCCCACCATGAGGGCACCAAAGCCGTGGAGCTATTCTTGCACAAGCACGTTAAATTCGATGCTGTGAAAACAGAAACCCTGATAGGGTTAACCACGGCAGTGCTCAAAAACAACTTTTTTCTGCTTCCAGAACGACACCTTTCAGCAAATTAAAGGGGTCGCCATGGGGTCCAAGATGGCCCCTGCATTTGCAGTTCTTGTGCTGTGCACGTGGGAGCTTGAAACGCTAGTGTACCTGGAAGGGTACAAACAAGTTCAACTGTATCGTAGATTTATCGACGATATAGTTTTCATTTGGAAGGGGACCACATCTGATGTTCAAACATTCATCAGAGAAATCAACAACAGTATCCCCTTCTTGGAATTTGTTATATCTGGCTGCGGCAACAGTGTTAACTTTCTGGACACCCGAATCAACATAAACACCGCCATCGGCTCCATGGAATCCACCATACACAGAAAGAATACATATAGAAATAACTTTGTAGAATTTAGCAGCCAACACCCTTTTTTTATGAAAAAGAATGTGGTAAGGGGGCAATTTATCCGTTTGTCCAGGATAGTGTCCAATGATGCTATGTTCCACAGAGAAAGCCAGGCCCTGGCCAAATTGTTTGTCGACAGAAGCTATCCCGGTCACCTGATTAATAGCATTATGATAGAAGTCACCGAGCTCAGGCAAACCAGGTTCGGACCCATCCTTAAGTGTGGTTTCTCTCCTAAAACCCACGTGGATGGCACCAACATCGACAGGCACTGCAGTTACTCAGTACCCATTAGCAGGGACACGAGCGCAATCAAGAATGTCTTAATTTCCAACTGGAACATCATCAAATCGGATTTCACTCTCAACAAAATACTTGGTAACTGCCCCTTCTTCTCCCATAAAAGGACAAGGACCCTTAGGAGCTTGTTTGAGAGAAATATGGACAATACTGCCGGTTACCGATGATCCACAATAGTTCGGCATGTACACCTGTGGAAAATGTGTGATTTGCCCACACATACTCACAGGCAATGAGTACCAGTTTCCACACAGCAGAATAAAAGTGACCCACAAAAGAAAATATGACTGCCATACTGAATTTGTAGTGTACGCGGTAGTGTGCCACACCTGCGACGGTTTCTATGTTGGGAAAACAATCACGAAGCTGTCTGACAGGTCCAAGGAGCACCTTGCAGCCATCAGGAACAAGGACGATAGCAATGCGCTGGGCCTACACAGTCTGACTTGCCCCAGCTTCAGCAAATTCAGATTCTTTGTCCTTGAAAAGATAGACCAATATTTCGGTGATTGTGAGACTCTGCTCGAGCTCAAGGAACTGAAATGGCAGATCTTATTAAGCACGGAAAACTCACCAGGTCTCAACGTGAACATAAACTTAAAATGCGCGCTAAAATGGTACAGCTAGCGCCTTTACCATGAAAAAATGTGTTGTTCGCTGAAATGCCTAACGCTAGCTTATATCTCATTCGGACTCTGAGCTCTCAGCAACTATAGGTTAATAGAATTGTGTTTCAGAAAATATACTAAGAGTAGGATACTAGATCCATTAGCAAATATAATGAATTTGTGAGACTCGCTGTGTATATCGAGCTGGTATTGCCCCATTATAACTGGACTCACAGCAACTACATGTTAATAGAAAGTACAGTTTTGTACCTACCATAAATGTAGATGTTCGAGGATCTCCATTGCTGCAGTCCTGACAAATGAGTACTCCATTGCCCACCATCGGCCCGAATATCAAAGGGCTAGAACCGGCGTCGGTCATGGGCGCCTGAGACTGACGCAAGTACTTGTCAGTACAAATGCGCATGACCGACGCCATAACCTCAGTCTTTGTTGCCTCAGACGTCAGAAAGCAAAAAAAAAAACACCACCCAAAAACCCCAATCTAAAAAGAAAAAGGGGGAAGGAGGGAGGGAGGGAAAATAGGACTGCAGCAATGGAGATCCTCGAACATCTACATTTATGGTAGGTACAAAACTGTACTATGTTACTGCCTCCCATTGCTGCAGTCCTGACAAATGGGTGCCACAGGCAGAGAGGAGAGCACTAAAGCAGAG
>NC_056743.1:1012312408-1012408203 GCF_019279795.1 Protopterus annectens | reverse complement strand
GATAAAAATTAGTGCTGGAGAAATCATTTCGTAGGCAGATGTTCATTTTGAATGAAGATATTTATTTTAATATAAAAACTTCTTGAATGAATATCTTTATTTTGATATAAAAAAACTTGAGTGCTTTTGTTCCGTAGTGTAATGGGACTTCTTCAGAAATAGTAATTTAACTAAAATCATGGGATAAATATTCTAGCAAGGTGTGAAAATGTAAAAATAGATTACTGTAATTATGCATCAGTGCAAAAAAACAATTCGTTCTAAAAGGAGGACCAGTAGAACATCTAGGAGGACATGGCTGTACACATACTCTAGCTATAATAAAACAGTACTAGAAATAGAATGATAGGGTTGAATGGGTAATGGTCAGTAATCATTGGATAATACAGATAAATCTTAACATCATTGCATGCTTTACAATAAGGAAAAGGACAATGTAGAGTAATTGGAGTATGACAGAGAAAGACCAACTGTGATAGGGTAGAAAAAGAAGTGTAGCTGTATGATAGGTTGAAACCGTACCTTTAGAATGCTAGCAAAAAAACGAAAAAAGGAAAATAGATACACAACTTCTGTTAGTGGTGTATTAGAATAGGATAATGTAGCGGTATTGTAAAATAGAAGTGTTGAAAATAACTGTAGAAGAGAAAAGGAATAGGTTAGGAGCTAAGTAAAGGAATTGGGTAAGCGTTAAACGCGCTAAGATGACTGTCAGAAAAACAAAACATGTCATGCATAACAAGGCATCAACCCTAAGGCTTAATAAGAGTAAAGAAAATTGCTGTTTTTAAAAAAACAATGTCGAGCATTCCTTGCAAGAAAAATTGTACTGTGTAACTGGAGGAAATCAAGTGGTGCGGTAGCTTGGAAGGGAGGAGACATATCATTCTTAAGCTAGTCAGGGTACTAGTGTAGTAAAAGGCTAGATAAACACACTGGTCTGTGGTAAAAAAGATAAAGGGACCGATACTGTGTTAAAAAGGAAAGAAATGCAGAGGTATTAGACTGTAGCCAGCAATATAATCCATATCAGATTAAAAACTACATAATACACAGCACCAGTAACTAGAAGCACAAAGGCGCCGAAGGAAAGCTAGGGGGTGGAAAAAGCGATGCGGTTTAAACTGTAAATAGAAACACGGGCTTCAAAAAAGAAAATACAATAGGGATAGTAAGGCTAGAAAAATAAAAAATAAGTAGTTAGTCTTACAAGTCAAGCAGCAATCTGCAGTGCTGCATAATTGCAGGCAAAAGAAGAATAAAAAGGCATATAAAGAGATATGGAAAAACACCATCAGGACACCAAACTGGAGCGAGAAGAGGAAAAATAAACATGTTGAACTAACATATTGCACTAATTCAAAATAGTAAGATAGGGTGTAGTGGGCGATATTCAGTATTCCTATGATAATACTGATAAATATATAAAGCAGTAGACGGCTCACTAAAATGAAAAGGACATCGTCGAAAAAGTGGAGCATAACAGCGAAAGAATAACTGTGATAGGTTAGAAAATGAAAAGTAGGTATATGATAGGCTGAAACAGTACATTCAAAAAGCTAGAAAAAAAAAAAGAAAAAAGAAATTTGATACACCACTTAGTGCTGTAAAGGGATAACATAGCGGTAGTGTAAATTAGAAGAGCTGAAGATGACTGAAAAACAGAAAAGGAATATGTTAATATATCATAAGAGAGAAATAAACATGCTAACTATCATAAGAGATAAATAAACACACTAAATGACTGTCGAGAAACAATATAACATGCTAAATATGACTGTCGAGAAACAAAATATGTTGTGCAAAACAAGGCAATAGCAGATAGTGTTAAGAAGAGTCAAGAAAGTATCTTATGAACACCAATGTTAAGAACATTGATTACAAGAGATGATGTACTTTAGAACTGGAGAAAATCAAGAGGAGCGGTAGCTTGTGAGGGTGGTAACATATCAGTCATAAGCTTGTCAAGGTACGGGTGAAATCAAAGGCTAGATAAACACGCTAGACTAAGGTAGAGACGAAAACATTAGGAGAGCACTGCTATCATGAAAAAGATAAGGTGACCGATACTGGATTAAAAAAAATGAAAGAAATGCAGAGGTGTTAGACAGTGGCAAACATTAAAATCAATATCAGATGAGAAAC
The DNA here is from genome assembly GCF_019279795.1 of Protopterus annectens. NCBI lineage: Eukaryota > Metazoa > Chordata > Ceratodontiformes > Protopteridae > Protopterus > Protopterus annectens. The sequence goes on along the minus strand of NC_056743.1, from coordinate 1,012,406,058 downwards.
CACATAATCCTCTGTGCTGGTAATTGGAAGCACAAAAGCGCTGAAGAAAAGTAATGCTGGGGAAAGAGCGTTGCAGTTTAAACTGTAATGCGAAACGCGGGATTCTCTATGGTGCTACAATAACTGACCCAAGTAGATAGCTATCTCTCCTTTGATAATCATATTGCCAAAGTAGTTAGAAAATCCTTCTATGTGGCCCATCTAATCACAAAAGGGTTTGCATCTAGAGCAAAGGAGGTTATTGTGCGCCTGTACTCATCACTCATTAGACCTATCATAGAATACAATGCCCCATTTGGGATGTACCTTAAAAGACACCTGCAACACCTGGAAAGACCACAAAAGTACTTCACCAAGAGGATTACTGACCTCGAACAGATGCTCCATGCAGCCCGACTCAAGAAATTCCAGCTGTACTTAGTTGCATACCGCTTACTCAGAGATGATCTCTGCCTGACATACAAGGCCATGTCCAACCCAGAATTGATGGACATGCTTCTCCTAAAAAAAAAAACAAATCCCGGAGAGCCATACGCCCTAGAGATATAAACCTCACCACAATGATAAATAGGACATGCTGGAGGAATAGATTCCTTTCCCAGAGACTTCCCATGCTTTGGAACAGGATTCCAGTATACATCAGGCATAGCCCCTTACTAACACTCTTCAAGAGAAACCTTGATGGGTGGATGGGAGACAGAAAATTTACCCCAGGGATCACTGCAATGGCTCTGCTGGACAGTGGCGTATGGAACTAATGGCTCTGCTTGAAAGGGGCACAGGGAACTAATCTAAGGGGGTGGCGAAAGCCAACACATTCTGGCTAGACTTATAAATGCCATTGGGCAGATAGCCTAGTACTTACCTATGAACCTATACGTTTACCACCCCATTCTCGTCATTTCCAAATTTCTCCAGAAGGTATCTCCATTGAAGTGCGCAGTTATTCTCATTGCACCTTGTTGGCCTCGTCTGATCTGGTTTCCATTCCTTTGGGCTCATCTACACCCAATGGGGATTCTGGATCCAACTCCAAACCTGTTGTCTCACTTGTCAGACTTGAGTAATCCAGACATTTCAGGCCTCAAGTTGACAGCATGTTTTTTAAGTTCCATTCATTGGTAGACGGTCCAGACTATTCTCCCCTTTCCATCATATCCCTTTTATCATCCCACAAACCTTACACTAGGAAAGTGTATAAAAGTAAATGGACAAGATTCGTATTTTGGTCTCATTAAAAGAATTTAGATCCCTGTTCAGCTCAGACATCTAAAGTTCTTGATTTTTTTAGGTCCAGTTTTCAATGAAGGAGCTAGCTTATCAACTGTAAGAGTACAATTTGCAGCCATTTCTTATTTTCTTGTAGGACTAAATTCATCTTTGGCATCTTCCAAACTTTGCAAAGCCTTTCTCAGAGGGATATATCTACTTAGACCTCCATTAAAGGATCCTACTCCTCCTTGGGATTTAAACATTGTTTTGTAGGACTTGCCTCAACCCCTTTTTGAGATGTCACCAAAGTGTGGACTAAAAATCTCTGGCCTGGAAAACTATTGTTTTGGTTGCTATTACTTCTGCAGCAAGGGTTTCAGAATTGCAGGGCCTATTATCAAAACGCCCTTACTTGATTTTCCCCGAGGATAGAGTATTTCACAGTCCAATACTTTCCTTTCTACCTAAGGTGGTGTCAAGAGTCCAAGATTGATCAAGTTATCAACCTTCCAGTCTTTCCAAAATTTTAAAATAAAGGAGAATATATTTTACACTTGTATAGATGTTCACAGACAGTTATATTTCTGTTTTCATCAAACCAAAAATTTGAGGAAATCCAGAAAATTTGTTTCCTTTTTGGAATTGAGGTAAGGCAAACCAGTTTCTAAAGTAACTTTCAACTGGTTGAGTGCATTGGTTTAAATGGATTTGCCTTTACCAAAAGCATATTGCACCAAGAACTATGGCAGCTTCTTCAGCCTTTTTGTCTAGAACTTCCTTGAATGATATTTGTGCAGCTACAACTTGAGCTAATCCTTATACCTTTATTGCTCATTACAGATTGGATCTGGTTTCTAGGGGGAAGAGCAGCCTTTGGCTCAGCTGTGCTCAATAATATCCTTCCTTAAGAGTCCATCTGGGATTTAGGTAGCTGGGGGCTCTGTCCCAACAGTTAACGAATAAATGAAAATGACGCTATCAGATAGTTATGTACTCACCATAACGCTCCATATGTATTCGTTTTCATTTTTCCTCAACTTCCCTCCCACCAACTTCCTACTTTGCTTTACTCCTGGAAAGATTGAAGCATATTGCTGGATCCTCTGTTCCTTTGAGTCCCAGATTCCGTTATTTCCTGATTATCCACTACTCTGCATGTCTATGGGTAGCAGACTAGATCTGAGGTATGGGGTCAACATTATATGATCGAAGAATCTCTCCTTAGAACACACAAGAATGGACACGTATACAGAGACCGCTGTAAGCTGCGAATTGCCACGTCCTCAAATTATTTCCTCAGGGAAAAAATTCAGTTGGACATTATCGGGAATTGCCCTTTTCTTCAATGTAGAGCGATATCTAAGTTCAGTATATTTAATTAGGGGGTTGTGTGTGTGTGGGTGAAGCCCCCCACATAATTAGTGTTTTAAATTTTTTTTTATTTTACGGCCATGTGAATTTTTTTCCTGAGGACAAAATTCGAAGACGTGGCTGTTCACGGTTTACAGAGTTCGCTGTATACATGTCTATTATTGTGTTGAAGAAGAGATTTTTCGATCTTATAATATAGACCCGAAGTATGTAAGGTGACTTGGGCATTGTGGGTAAAGGGAAGAGCTCAAGAGTTTGTATTCTACAAGCTGGAAGAAACTTTCTAGTTGGATCCAAGGATTGGATCCGAAACCAACAGTTGAATAATGAAAATTGACAACACGGATGGAACGCTATGATGAGTATGTAACTTTTTCCTCTTACAGCTTAAAAAAAAAAAAAAAAAAAAAAAAAAAAAGTACTCGTTTACTTAAATATCTTCAACACATACAACAGTCAATGAAAAGGATCCCCCCACATTTAAAATACCCCTGACTACACACTGCACAAAACTGTATATAACATGCAGGTTATATCATGAAATGTTTCTTACATATATTAAGATAAAAAATTATTTAATTTTAGTTTTCCCTTTTTAATGTCGTCCATAACTAGATTTTGTTGAAAAGCTCAGGATGCAGGCTTTGGTCTTTAGCGTACAAACTTTCACAGGTCCATTGGAGTGAGTAAGTGCTGCATCTTGCTGCTCCTTTGAAGACCTCTAGTTTTCCATGGGGTTGTAGTTCAGTTGGCAGGTTTACCCTTCTTTTTTAGCCTGCTTGGTGAGGTGGTGTGGAAATTTGTATGGTGGCAGTCATCTCCCTTTGGTACTACTAAGAATGTCAGGCTATTATGAGCAGAAACCATGATGATTTTGGTATTTTTCCAAAGCAAGCCATCCTTTTCAGAGTTTTCTTTGTGGTGTCTAGCCCCATAGTAGAGTGAGCTCTTCATTACCTGAACTTACACCATCAACTCGGGTGTAGCTTGAAAAGTGTATGAGACAAATTGGTCATTGTGACTCATTTGTAAAGAGGAAAGGGGCTTGTGTATGCCATTCGGACACTTCTCTAGTGGATTGCCAACTGCATTATCTTTTGTCATCAGGTATCTAACAGCCTTCTGGCAAATGCTGTGAACACAGCTCACTGTGTTACATTGGCTTGTCTGCATGTTTCAAAAATTCTTCCATGGCTGTGGTATTTTTGTATTGACTGTTGATGTAGTTTGATCACATTTGGGAAATCAGCTAGCCAGAACTTAGCTGTCTGAAGACTGTGCTTTTGTTGTTGTCCAATTTTTTTTTGTTTTTTTATTAATCCTTATGGTTACTGTTCGGGAATTCAGCCCAATCAAGGCCACATTTTAGAAGTCATTAATTTTAAATCAATGTGATAAGAAAGGAATTATCTGTGAGAGTAATATTTTCAATTGGCTAGGATTGTTTCCTCCTTTCTGTTGGGTGAATGGCTTTCACCATCTGTACCTGCTGAAGTGTGTTGTACGTTAGGGTAGTATGTATTTTTAGACCTCTTAAGTTAGTTGTGTCAAGTTTGTGTTGATTTAAGGAGGATGTTTGTTTATGGAAGGTTCTTGCTTTGTGGTATGAGTACGAACTGATGGCTTGGTGGATGTGCTTGCTTTTTGTAATCAGCGTTTTGCATCCTAGTAAGATTTTATGAATACTAGGACATTCCTTGTGGCATATTACAGAATAAAGTGTGGACGTATGGTTGTTAGAGAGGAAGCCCCACGTTAGGCACCAAGAAGTGGACAGCACAGTGGTAGCATTGTTACCTCACAGCAAGAGGTTCTCCGGTTCTGGAGTGTCTTATTTGCAGAGTCTGCATGTCTTCCCTGCCTTCGTGAGGGTTTCTTCCAGGTGCTCTGGTTTCCACCCACGTTACAATGACATGCGTCTAGAGCATTTCTCCCTGGGCCTCCGTTGAAAATGGCTTTGTTGCAAGTCGGACTTTCCCGGTTAACAAATGTTAAATAAAAAGTAGATTGAATAAAATAAATGAGGGTTTAAGGGCTCTGTAGTATATTTCCTGTGTTATAGGTATGTTGTAAATCTTTGTACTTGATCAAAGAGGTTTACAGCTGCCTAGAGGAGAACTAAAAAGAGTACAGAGTAGGGGAAGGCCAGTTGGTTGAAAGGATGGCTGTAATGTTGAGAGGATTTTGACATGCAGGTATTTTTGCCATTGTACAACCTTAGGGATACTGGAATAAAGATTTTGCAGGTAGTGCTCAGACATACCTGTTACATTTTATGAAATATTTTCTCTGGAATTTTGTAAAATACTATGAAGCCTGATTTGTAAGTTTATTTGGTGCCTGTTAATATACATTACATTATACTCATTAGTACTTTTAGCCTTGAATGAAATACAGTATCTAAAGTAGTTAACTTCATTTGGTCTTCAATGTATGGGTACCGGATCTGTATTGGATCCGAGCTGGCAAATTCACTAGCATCTGCTCCAAGCTCTTCCTTTTACCCATAATACACCTCCACTACCTTCCAACCCCACAGATCTCATTTGCCATGGCTTGCCTGAAGCGTTGTGATCTCCTGAGCTCCGAGTTAGTGAGTGAGTTTATTGCCTTTTTAGCAGCTTTTTCTAAAAATTTGAGTGTTAGGTGTTTAGTGTAGGTTCCCTCTCCTTCCCTCGCTAGTGCACTGTTTATTAGAAAATTTCTTGTAGTTTGTGTGTATTGCCTCCCCTCCCCACTCAGTCTTCTGTGTGCCTTGCCTGTGTGGCGAGTGGTTTTTGAGTGGGAAATGGGTAACTTTTTTCTTCTCCTTTTCCTTCTCTAGTGTGAATTTTTCTTGTGTGGAGACGTGGCTGACCCCAAGCCTGTCTTCAAAAGGTGCACTGAGTGTGGGCGCAAATTCTTGTACAGATGGCCACACTCTGTATGATTTGCTTGGGCATTGCAGATTTGAGTACGGATTGTACTATTTGTGCGTGTTTTAACCTGAGCTGTATAAAGGACAGGAAGGCTAAGTTGGCCCTAAAAGGCCTACTACCCACTTCTGAGGTGGCTGCCTCGTCCACTGCTTCAGTCACAGTAGCTGCTGTGCCCACCTCTCCTTCCTCTTCCACCCTTGCTTCTCCTCACTCCGAGGCTAGGACTCAACCTCCCATTTCTAAGCCTGTGGAAGTGGAGTGGAAAAGGGGCAGAGAGAAGGAGAGAGAGCACAAATCAGACAAGCATTCCAAACCAGAGAAAAGTAAGAGTTTTCTGGACCTTCCTTCTACTCCCGCCAAAAGTTAGGCTAGGATCCGTGACTCCTCTCTGCTCTGATCTCACTTTTTCCCAGAGCCAGAGGAGACCCTCCATCTAGGGCCTCAGTTCCTCGACACGCCAGGTTGGAGTCCGTGGCCTCGTCGAGATCCACGCTTAGCTTATTGGAAGTTGACATGGATAAAATGATGGAGGTTCATTTGTACTCGGATCTTGATGGGGGTTTTGCCAGCCCCATTTCCTTCTGGAGGGGGGAGCTCGCTTCCCTTTTTCACACAGATTTCTCCTTCTCCGATCCATCTGCCAGGTTCAGAGTACTCTGATCCAAGGATGACCTTAGTCAGGGGGTCAGTGCCGACGGTACCCGTCTCCTCTATACTGACAGCTGCTTGGAGCATGTCTGATCCGACCAGTTCAGATCCGAGTGGCTCTCTGAGCCACAGCTTGGGTGTCTGATCCAAGGGAGCGGAACATTTTTCATCTGCTCCGGCGTTGTCTGTCCAAGTTCTCTCCCTCTGAGCTCCATCCACTTCAGGCCTGGCTCTGATTCTCACATCTGATCCGGGGAGAGCGGCTTTCTTGGTACCCCAGGAGGCTCATTCGCCCTCTGTGGTCGACATGGTAGAAAGGGTTCTCTCCACCGGATTGAGACCCTTGACTATTTCCTCAGATTCTGCCTTGACCCCCTCTGTTCTGTCTATGAATCCCATCATTTTACCAGAGTGACAGCCCCTGCTAGAGTAGCCCAAGTGGCTTGCGAGTTCCCCCCGGAGACGTGCCTCGCAAGCATACGTGTAAGAGAAGGCATTTGGACCCCCCCCCCCCCAAGTCCCTTACAGAGGATACTGATTTGGATGATGGGGAAGGTCCCCCAGGTCACCTGCTGAGGATGTCTCCTTTGGAGACATCATGGAAATCCTACGCTAGCAGAGAGGTTGGTCCACCCCCCAAACCACCTTCTGATGAGTCCATGTTCCTGGAGGCTTTCAGCACAGGCCCATCTACTTCCTGGGTGTCCCCTCCCACAGATCCCCTGGTGGTTCTGGTCACCTCAAGGGCCTGGAAGGAGCCGGACACCTTGGAACTAATCCCTAAACGTCCGGATAAGATCTCGAGTCCACCATCAGATAGACCAGTGTGGAACAAGGGCTCCCCTGTAGATGCTATGGTGGTAACAGCAGCCACAAAAAAGGAACTAGCCCAAGAGAGTTCCTCAGTTCATCCCCCTGACAGAGAGTCTCTGATGGACCACTTAGGGAAGCAGGTTTATGCGTCGGCAACCTTTTCCATCAGAGAGCTGAACTTACCTGGCCCACGTCACAAGAATCCAGCGTAACCTGGTTAAGGAACTGGCTGAGTCTTCCCCAAAGTCCATATCGCAGGAGGACAGACACACCTTCTTTGCGAGGATGGCCACTTTAAAAGCAGTCTCCAACACGTCCATGTGACTCCTCTCACATGCTATTGAAGGAGCAGTTAGGGATGCTGGGTCTGGCGTGTCCATGAGGCGCCACACATGGCTCAAACTGTCAGTTTTCGGAACCTTTCAAGGCATCTTTTGCCAGCACCCCATATAACAGTTCTACTTTTTTTGGCAAGACCATCAAGAGACTTTAGTCCAGAGTGAGAAGAATGGGAAGACACCATCTGCCATCAGAATCCGCTCCTTGAACCCTCAAAGATCCTTTTCCCGGAATCAGAGAGGGCAAAAGAAGATGTGGTTCCAGAAGTCACTGTATTGCTGGGACACTCAGGGCTCTTCTTCCCCCAGAGGCAGAGGGGGACAGGATAGACGCCAGCCCAGAGGCAGAGGGGGTCTGAGGAATTTTGGGTCTCGAACCTTTCTCAGACTGGCCCGGTCAGGAAAGCTGAGGGATTGCCCGACTGCTCTACTCTGGAGGCAGTCGGGGGACGATTGTCATTGCACCTGGTGGCATGGGAGTCCGTAACATCAGACCGCTGGGTACTTCAGATCATATCAGTGGATACTCTATTCCCTTTGTGGTTCCTCCTAAACACCTCCCGGACGTACCATCCACGCAAAGGGAGGCAGCAGCACAGGAAATCTCCAAGCTGCTAGAAAACCGAGCCATCGAAGCCGTCCCCTCAGATCAGGCCGGATTGGGCATCTACTTCAAGTTCTTTTTGGTGCCAAAGAAAACGAGGGACTTAAGGCCCATTCTGGACCTATGTACCCTGAACCTGTCAGTTGCCAAAGAAAAATTCCAGATAGTCACACCAAAGTCCATCGTGCAGCTCCTGCAAGAGAGCAACTGGATGTGCTTGTTAGACTTCCAAGGATGCCTGCTATCACAGAAAGATGCACAGAAGCTCCAGGAGGTTCCTCTGCTTCTGGCTAGGAGTCCATCAATTTCGAGCCCTAACCTTTGGTCTCACCTCAGCCCCCAGGGTGCTCACCAAAGTGATGGCGGTAGTAGAGGCTCACCTGAGGCTTCAGGGGATTCAGGTCTGTCCGTACCTGGAAGATTGGCTCCCACCAGGCATCTACTTTCTCAAACCAGGGATTATTTCTTAAAGCTTACTCTTTAATTGGGGATTACAATCAACGCATCCAAGTCACTTCTAAATCCTGTCCAGATGATAGACTACGTTGGGGCAAAGATAGACACACTACAGTGCAAAATCTTCCTGACCACGGAGAGAGTACAAAACCTGACGATGTATGTCTCCCTGATCTACCGTTCTCATCTTCCCTTGGCAGACTCAGTGTTGAGGGTCTTGGGTTCAGTGGCAGCGACCATAACTCTTTTGTGTGCCCGGTTACATATGTGAGTACTACAGTGTACTCTAGCGGTACAATAGTCCCCACTGGAACTTCCATTATCTTATCCAATACACCTCAGTGGAGTCTGCCAGTCATCCCTTCTATGGTGGATGTGCTCTCCGGAAAGCTTGGAGGGACGACCTTTTGTTCCAGTCCCTGTCCAAGCCACAGTGACCAGGATGCCTTCCAACTTGGGTGAGGGGGCATTGTTTGGGCTGGACAGTCCAAGTCCTGTGGTCCTCTGTCGAGACCAGTTTGCACATGTTCTAGAGATGAGGGTGGTCCTTTTGGCATTGCAGGCCCTTCATGCCTTTCTTCCTCTGGGAACCATTGCAATCCAGTCAGACATGTCAGTGGTCTGGTCCGTCAACAAACAGGGAGGGACCAGATCTTACCCTCTTTGTCGCAAGGCCATGAGAGTGTGGGAATGGGTGATCCCACAGGCACTTTCTCATAGCAACGTACATTCTGGGATGGTCCAACATTCTAGCAGACGGGTTAAGTCGGACTATTCTGATGACTTACGCGTGGTCTCTGAATCACTCAGTAGCGGAGCAGATCTTTCAGGAGTGGGGTCAGCCTTGCTGCGATCTCTTTGCATCTCCTTCCATCACGAAGTGCAGCAAGTTTTTCGCTCTGAACCTCCATGCAGGGGAGTCACCCAGAAATGCTCTCTTCTATGCTTGGCCTCTCGGACTTCTGTATGCTTACCCCCCAGTACCTCTTATTTCGAGCTTTCTACAGAAAGCTCGTCGACTGGGGAGCAAAGTGATCCTCATTGCCCCATTTTGGCCTCGCCTCCCTTCCTTTAGTCTCATCTTCTGGCTCCGCCTTGGATTCCATTCAGGATCTGATTTCACACCCATCAAGGGTTCCTCATCCGAACCTGGACAGTTTGTAGCTCACGGGTTGGCTGCTCCAGTTCCCATGATTGCTAGGACTCCTGGATTATCCTCTTCAGTTAGGTCTATTCTGGTGGCAGCTCATAAGTCTTCAACCAGGAAGCTTTATCACAGCAAATGGAAACGTTTTTCCTTCTGGGCTTCTCAAAGGAGTTTAGACCCTTTCATGGCTCCTATTTCTGCCAGTCTTGATTTCCTAGCCAATATTTTTCAACCAGGAGCAAGCTCTTCTACTATCAAAGTTCAATTAGCTGCCATCTCTCATTTTCATGTTGGTGAGAATTCTGACTCCCTGGCCTCTTCCAGACTGTGAAAAGCCTTTATTAAAGGTACTTTTCTGTACTCCCCCCACCCCACCCCCACCGGTCAAGGATCCTGTTCCTCCATGGGACCTTACTATGGTTCTTCAAGCTTTGGTCTCTTGGCCTTTTGAACCTGCTGCAACCACAGATCTTAAGTTCTTATCTTGGAAAACAGCATTCCTGGTAGCTATCATCTACTAAAAGTTTTTTGGAACTGCAAGTTATGTCCATTAAAATTCCATGTATGATCTTCCATAAAGATAGGGTTTCCCTTCGGACTAATCCTTCCTTTCTTCCTAAGGTTGCATCACAAGTTAACATCAATCAGACCATTAACTTACCTGTTTTCTTCCGAAACATTGCTAACAAAATGGAATACAAACTCCTTGTTGGATGTTCATAGACTGTTGCGATTTTATTTACACAGGACTAAAAACTTCCGTATATCTGATCAATTGTTTGTCCTCTAAATCTTTTTTTGGATAAACCCATCTGCAAAGTCACTATTGTTAAGTGGATTTCCTTGTGCATCCTTCGGGTCTATAAGGATAAAGGTGTGTCGTCTCCTGGTCAGGTGAAAGCTCATTCCACTAGGTCAGTAGCTACTTCTACGGCTTTTTGGTTTAGAGCCTCATTGGATGATTGTTCTGCAGCTACTTGGTCCTCATCTCATACCTTTATTTCTCACTATAAATTGGATTTGACTTCTAGAAGGAGAGCATCCTTTGGTTCCGTGGTGCTCCGGAATATCCTACCATGAGGGCCACCCAGGATTTAGTAGCTGGGGACTCTGTCCCACAGGCTGAAGACCAAATGAAGTAAACAACTACAGGATAAAGAAGCTATGTACTCAACCATAACATTCCATCTGAGTAGTTCTTCTTCATTTGTCACTCCCTCCTTCCCCCTGACCTTATCATGTGAATAACCTCTTGGCTGCAGTTCTAGGTCATGAAGTATTCTTCAGGTCAGGTTCCCAGTATAAGGTCAGCAAACTCGATCTGGGGGTTGGAAGGTAGTGGAGGTGTGTTATGGGTAAGGGGAGGAGCTTGGAGCAGATGCTAGTGAATTTGCCGGCTCCGATCCGATACAGATCCGGTACCCACAAGTTGAAGACAAATGAAGTAGAACTACTCAGATGGAACGTTATGGTGAGTACTTAACTTCTTTTTATCTACAAGTGAATGTGTAATTAGAAAATGGAAACATTAGTCAGAGTTGCTTCTTTTGTATGTTAATAGGTCACTCTGAATATCTTTATACAATTTTTCTTTGTAGGTAGCAGCCTCTTAACAGGTTCAGAACGGTTTTCATTTGAAGAGCGAGAGAACTTGAAGAAACTGAGGGCACTGCATCGTTACCGTAAAAGGTATGGCGTGGAGGCTCTGTTGCACCGACAGCTGAAAGAACGACGGCTACTGGCCACTGAGGGTGTTTCACAACAGGTACATTTATGTATTTAAGGTGGTCAAATGATTTCCCTGTGTAGAGCAGAAATATTAAAAATGGTTGTAAGTCTTGGTTATAGGAGCTTCGGTTAATTCTTATGGTTCCTTTTCCAACCAGCCATAATTATCTGTTGGTGACATAAAATTTGAAGCACTGTTTTGCTTTACGTGCCCTATAGAATGAGCCTGCAGCTGAGTAATGGGGCCATGGTGTGGTAGTCCTGTTGGTTTTTCTGGTCAGCCTTGGCTCCCTTTGGGAACTTTTGGTCTAGAAAGTAATTAAACCTTACAGAAGCATTGCCTTCCATTTTGATTCTTTAGATAGAAATTATCTGCTTGAGAGAGAATTTGTAGATCATATGCTTAATTGCTGGATGTGGTTTTCTGCATTGGTAAGAACGCTAAGAATTGCAAGAAGTATAAATAACTACAGAGACTTTGCCTCCCATTTTGAGCCTGATTGCCCGGGGTATGTTATTACCTATTTGAATATTAAGTCAAAAACAGTGTGTAAAATTAAATGTTCTTCAGGGTCACTACTGCAGTACCCTTTCCTTATCCAGTGGAAGTAGCCAAGACAGATGTCCAAGGTACAGTGGTTTTAGAGAGATCCGTTGTGATTCTCTGCATTAGACATTGGTCCAACGTATGGCTTAAAAGTTGTAGTTGTTTCTTTTACTTAGCTTTTTATGCAGCAGGAAGTAGTAGAGTGTTAGTCTGTTAGTTCATTCCAGGCAACATTTTGAAATTCATAAGCATCTTGTTTGAAAACTACTTTGTATTTATATCGGAGCATATTGCTTTTTCAAAAGATTACATGCAAAGCAATGTCTGCCTCGTGTAACTGCCAAACAGCAGTTGCCAGCTGCAGCGAAAAGCAATTAAAATGAAAAGTTTATTTTTTATGTGCTTGCTACAGTTTATATAAAAACTGTACACACCTCTGTTAAAATGCCAGGTTTTTGTGATATAAAAAAATGAGACCACAGTAAATCATTTCAAAACTTTTCCAAGCTTTAATGTGACCTATAACTTGTACAGTTCAATTGAAAAGCAAACAAATTTGTTAGGGGAAAAAGTGTAAAAAAATTAAAAAAAAATACAATAAGCTGGTTGCATAAGTGTGCGCACCCTTAAACTAATACTTTGTTGGAGCACCTTTTGATTTAATTACAGCATTCAGTCGTCTTGGGTACATACCAGCCATCAGTTAGAGACTCTGATTAACCCCAAATAAAGTTCAGCTGTTCTAGTAGGATTTTTCCTGACATTTACTCAGTTGCCTGCTACAGCAAAAGCCATTGTTCGCAGAGAACTTACCTTTCAACGGTGAGATCTCTTTGAGAACTTACCTTTCAACGGTGAGATCCCTTTGATGCTTTGAATCAGTGAGGAGAAGGGTACAAAGTTTCCACACCATTGGATATACCATGGAACACAGTGAAGATAGTCATCAAAAAGTGGAGAAAATATGGGACAGCAGTGACGCTGCAAAGACCTGGATGTCCCTCCAAAATTGATAAGACGAAAACTGGTCAGGGAGGCTGCCAAGAGACCTACAACAACACAGAAGGAGCTGCAAGAATTTCTGGCAAGTATGGTTGTGTACTACATGTGACAATCTCCGGTATTCTCCATATGTCTGGACTATGGGGTAGGGTTGCAAGACTGAAGATTTTTCTTACACGGAAAAACATCCAGGCCCGGCTAAAATTTGCAAAACATACATCAGGACTCCCAAAAGCATATGAGAAAATGTGTTCTGGTCTGATGAGACCAAGGTTGAACTTTTTGGTCACGATTCCAAAAGGTACGTTTGCTGCAAAAACAACACTTGGCATCAGCAGAAGAACACCATCCCCACAGTGAAGCATGGTGGTGGCAATATCGTACTTTGGGGTTACCTTTCTTCAGCTGGAACTGGGGCTTTAGTCAAGGTGGCGAGAATTATGAACAGTTCCAAATACCAGTCACTTTCGGCCCAAAACCTTCAGGTGTCTGCTAGAAAGCTGAAGATGAAGAGGAATTTCACCTTTCAACACAACAGTGACCCCAAGCATACATCCAAATTGACAAAAGAAATGGCTTCACCAGATGTAAATTAGTGATGGAATAGCCCAGCCAGAGCCCAGTCCAATAGAAAATCTATGGGGTTACCTGAAGAGGGCTGAGCACAAGAGATGCTCTCATAATCTGACAGATTTGGAGCGCTTTTGCAAGGAAGAGTGGGCGAATATTGCCAAGTCAAGATGTGCCATGCTGATAGACTTTTACCCAAGAAGATTGAATCTTCTTCTTTTGGCTTTTCCCGGTTAGGAGTCACCACAGCGGATCACCTGTCTGCTCATGATTGGCAGTGGAGTTTTATGGTGTTGAGTTGCCAGCCCGGCACCCAACCTTCCACAGAAGGCGCACACATGCACGCACTCTCACCTAGGGGCAATTTAGACTGTCCATTCCACCTACAGCATGTCTTTGGGATGTTGGAGGAAACTCGCGCGACCACAGGGAGGGCATGCAGACTCTGTACAGAAGGCACCCCAGTGGAGAATCGAACCGGAGAACCTCTTGCTGTGAGGCGGCAGTGCTAACCACTGCGGCCACCCCCCCCCCCCCAAAGAAGACTGAATGATGTAATTAAATCAAAAGGTGCTTCAACAAAGTATTAGTTTAAGGGTTTGCACACTTATGCAACCAGCTTATTGTACTTTTTTTTTTTATTTTTTCCCTTAACAGATTTGTTTTACAATTGAATTGTAAAGGTTATAGGTCACATTAAAGGTGGGAAAAGTTTTGAAATGATTTATCGTGGTCTCATTTTTTTTATAACAAAACCTGGCATTTTGACGGGTGTGTGTATGCTTTTTATATCCACTGTATATGCAGACATGCTACTACTCATGCTAATGATACAATAAGTGAGAATGAAGTACTAAGATGAGGATGTATATTAAATTAGAACAAAAACAAATATTGAAGATTTTTTAGATATATTTGGATTTACCAATACACATTATGCATGGACATGGGTGACACCAGCCCCTTTTTCCTATTATGCCCATAAACCATGCTCATGTTACTTTAGTCGTTTCCACTTGTACAAGTCATCTTTGCACCTCGATGTCTCCACTTTGCACCGTAAAGTAAGTTAAGCTTTACAAAGAGTGGAAGAACAGATAATCCCCTTTAGGAGATTTTACCATTTTTTCTTTCTAGTAGTGTTATTGAGGACTTTTTTTGTAATTTTGTTTACTTGGCTATCTCTTGGGTTCTAGGTGCATTCATTCAAAGTTCTGGAGATGTCGGCTATGCAGAGAGAGTACCCTTGCAAGAGGCAGAGCAGTTTCAAGGATATGCATAATAAATGTTTATTGCCTTCTTGGATGTTTGTAAGGACTTCATGCCAAAGATCGTAAGGCTGTAAGAGACCCCATGGTTTGGTTTTGAATCGTAAGAAACTGACAGGCTGTATTCATCATTATTTATGTCATCTTACAGTGGCTGATCAGATGCCTCACAAAGAAAGTCTTTCCTCAGGCCTGAGGAGTCAGCGGACACCTCAGGACTTTTTCAGTCCAAGGATGCTGTTGAGATGCTTGCTCAACTCCTGAGCTTGTCATCAAAGGAGCCACTGTATGCTGGCTAAGTCCCCACAGAGGCTATTATATCGGGCAATCATGTCCTTATAGATTGAGCTTTTACAGGTTCATAGGTGTGTACTAGGCTAATGATCCCTAGGGCCATTATAAGCCCAACAGTGCAACCCATATGTGACCCACACATTTGATTTATATAGGTAGTGATTTACTGACAGCCTCCATCTGTCAGAGACATAGGAGTTAGACCAGGGGTGAATTTCCAATTACCCGTCCATTGGACCAAGTTGCTATTAAAGGATGGGGAGGAACTCTGCTTGTTCCAGAGAACAGGAATTCTTTGAGGAAACCTGTCTGTCTCTCATGTCCTGTTTGTCACAAGCAAAATTTAGGTCTTTTACTTGAGTAGTTCTGATGCTTTGTTTTGTGAATGTGCAAGAGAGTCCTCAAAACAAAGTCCAGGGATGCCCAATATGCCAGGCAAAGATCATCTCTCAAAAGTCTGTAGGATCAAGTAAAGAGATAGGGCTTTGAGGCAATCACCATAGGACATTGTGTTTTCTCCCTGTATTTTTTTTGTAAGGAATCCTTGTGGGTGTTCCATTTCCTGCATGTGTCTGGTCAGGTACATACCGGAAGGGGTATTGTACTCTAATGTGGTCTGTTGAGGATAGTGGTATGATGACCTCTCTCGACCTTGATGCCTTGCCCTTGCTTATAAGTTGAACAGCATAGAAGGATTTTTTTATCTGCTCTATCTACTTGAGTTCTCAGATTCCTGACAAGTGAATCAACTGTTAAGGATGTCTTTTTTTTTTTTTTTCCTTTTTTTTTCTTTCTTTCTTAATGACGTGGTTACTGAGGGTGGTAGACCCAAAAGGGTACTGTAATTAATTTCTTGGTATTGAGTTTTAAGCCATGACTTTGACAATTTGTCTGCATTAGACCTTCCTGAAGGGTGTTCTCATATTAGGATTGGGGAGAGCTCATTGACTGCTTCCAGTTTACACTCTGCTGCAAACTTGGTTAGCCAAAGGCCTTTGACATTGGCTTTGACATCCGAGAAGTAGATGTGAAAGAGGAGTGGGCCCAGCACAGAGCCCTGGTGGACTCTACTGGTGACTTCACTCAGTTGAGGTGACCTCACCAGATGTTCTTCATGTTTAACTGTTGCAGTCATTACATTTGGGTTATCTGCTTGCATCAGTCGGCCTGATTAACAAAGTCTTGGGTCCTGCGTCGGTTGCTGTCCCTTCTTCCATGACGTCAGGGGTATAAAACATGCAGCCAATGCCATTACATCAGTCTTTGCTGCCATGCGGTGCCCGAAGCAGAAGCAGTTCGCAAGTGGCAGTCGGCTGACTCCTGAAATTCGAGTTTCAGAACCGCAGTCTTCAACTAAAGCCAAGTTACTCCATTGGGGAAACTTTTTCTTGCTCCTTACTGATGTCAGTAAAAGTTAATAATTGCATTACTTGTGGAAAGCAAATACATCATAAAGATTTTCATTCGTACTGTATTCCTTGCCTAGGCCCTGACCACAACGTACCTTGCTGTCGGTTTTGTGCTGTATTTAATCAGCGCACTATCCGTTGTCTATATTTTTGCCTCTAAATATTTTGTTTTTCTGTTTAATTATCCAGAAATGTCGTCCGTTAGCCATCCGACTACTGGGATTCCGAAAAAATGCAAAGATAGACAGGCAGCCGAGGTCCAAAGCTGCAGACGATGCTTCTCCTAAGCCAGTCGCCAGTTCGCCGGTACTCAGTGAGGCGCTTTCGCAGCCCCTGATACCCGTTACTTCTGATTCGCAGGTCTCTACTGAGACTCATTTGGAGTCCGGTAAGCCGCGAGATGCTTCAACTGTGGAACCCGCGGATGTCTCTACCTTGGATGGGTCCGGAGCCACTGTGCAGGCATCGGCTTCTGAGGGTGTATTCAGGCCTACGGACTTGCATATTAAACCAACGCCTCCTCCTTTACTTAGGCCTAAATCTCGATCCATGCCTAAAAAAACGACGCCCAGGCCACATGCTCAGGCCTCTATGCCTAAAAAACAAATAAGAATGGCTGAAGATCTAATAACTCTAATCAGGGGTAGCCAACCCCCCCTTCTAAGAGGCGTAGGACTGAAGTTGATTATGAATCTTCTGATCAGGATTCTGTTTCTGATTCTTCTGATGATCTGGATTTGCCCTTATCTACTTATGAAGATTCTGATGCAGAGTTCTCCATTCCCTCTGCTTCCCCCTCCTGAGGATTTTTCTTTTGAGGAAACCTTGCATACGCTAAGGGAGCATTTCCACTGGGAAAGCCAGGATTTTTTTGGATTCAAAAAAGAGGCTTAGGGAATTCCTTCTCCTACTTCAGCATAGACATTTAGCTATTCCTCCTATACTAGACATTGTTGCTTTTTCGGAATCTAGTTTCGCACCTGATTCCCTGCCTCCTGCTCCCAGAAAACCTGACGGATACTACAGGATCCCCCGAGTCCCACAAGTTACTTTTTAAAAATCCTCTTGCAGATCCTGAGACCATTTCACAGGGGCCCAAGGTCATTAAGGCTTCTACTGCTAAAAATCCTACCCCTTCTGATAGAGACTCCAGGGTGCTGGATAGATGTGGTAAGAAGGTTTACACTTCTGCAACCTTGGCCATTAGGGCTTTAAACTGCCAGTCTCATATGTTAAAGTAACAACAACATGTTATTGGGTTGCTTAAACAGAAAATTATGTTGATTCCTGACTGTGCAGAAAATAAAGAATTACAGGATTTAATCCATTCTGCTGAACAGGTTGGAAAACATACTTTGCAATGTGGATTTGATTCTTTAGAGGCCTCTTGCAGGGCTGCTATTGGTTCTCTGCTCAGAAGGCATGCTTGGCTTAAGGAACTATCTTTACATGATCATTTAAAGCTTAATTGTTGGATGCTCCCTTAAATCAGGACCTCCTGTTTGGCAACAAGGCTGAGGAAGTTCTTAAAGATGGAAGATGAAGCTAAATCTATGCAAACTGTTAAAGAATTTTTACAAGTTCAGCCTCCTAGATTTAGTAGGCACTGGCCCTCTAAGAATTGGTCCTTTCCAGCCCCTTCCAGGTCTTCCCAAGCCAAATCCAGACACAGCAAAACCCCCAGGTTTCAGTCCCAGGGGACACGCAGAATTAAGCAGTGGGGGGCCTCCATTTCCACATCTGGGACTAAGACTCCCACTTATGGTAAACTGTCTCAATGACTTCCTTTTAAAATTTCCAAGTACTTATCTACTGACTGCCTCTTTGGGGGGAAAGATTGCTCTTCATGCAAAGAATTGGGAACTCATTACCCAGGACAAAAGGGTTTTAAATAGTGTCCCAGGGATACAGATTTCACTACCGCACGTTGCCAACACCAAGCGGGTGGCCGGACCTACCCCCAAATCAGTGGGCAGAGGCCCAAAAACAGGTACTTTCTGTCAAGCATGGGGGCTATTCAACTGGTGCCAGAAGCGGAAAAGGGGCAAAGTTTCTACTCAAGACTTTTCCTGGTACCCAGAAAAAACAATTCATGGCGTCCTATCCTGGACCTGTCTATTCTAAACATTTTTTTGGAGATTCCAAAATTCAAGATGCTGACTCTTCACCAATTGCCTCCTATGCTAGGCAAAGATGCCTGGTTGGCAACACTAGATTTAAAAGAAGCATATCTGCACATCCTAATCAGGGAATCTTGCAGAAGATACCTACGCGTCAAAGCAGGCTACACGCACTGTCAGTTCTCTGCACTTCCCTTTGGCTTATCTACTGCGCCCAGGGTATTCACAAAGTGCCTAGCTCCAGTTATTGCATTTTGCAGGCAAAGAAATATTCAAACATACCCATACCTGGACGATTGTCTAATTCAGGCAGAAAGCCAGGACATACTTTTGAATCATCTGGCCTTTGTGCAAAGGGTTCTAACTTGTCGGGTGCACCGTAAACAAAAAGAAATTACACTTGGTACCAGGTGTGATTTATTTTCGTTTATGGTGTACCCCAGACAAGTCAGCACCCTTTGTACAAAGGCCAGATGATTCAAAAGCATGTCCTGGCTTTCTGCCTGAATTAGACAATCGCCCAGGTATGGGTATATTTGAATATTTATTTGTCTGCAAAAATGCAATAACTGGGGCTAGGCACTTTGTGAATACCCTGGGCACAGTAGATAAGCCAAAGGGCAGTGGAGAAAGTACAGTTGTGTACACTTACCATAAATGTAGATGTTCGAGTGTATTCACTGTTGCAGTCATTACATTTAGGTAATCTGCTGGCAGGTTGCCCTCAGTCGGCCTGATAAAGTCTTGGGTCCTGCGTCGGTTACTTTCCCTTCTTCCATGACGTCAGGTCGTCAGGGGTATAAAACATGCAGCCGATGCCATTACATCAGTTTTTCTTGCCCCAGATGTTAGGTGTCCCCCAAATGGGGTGCAATAATTAAAAATAAATAAAAATATACCTCCAAACAAAAGCAAAAAGGCTTTTAAGCATAGTAAAAGAATGTAGAGGTATAGTAAGAGGAAATGGGGCCGGAGGGAGGGTAACCAGGACTACAACAGTAAATACACTCTTAACATCTACATTTATGGTAAGTGTTCACAGCTGTACTTTCTCTTCCTTCCTTCCTCCTATCAGTGAGCCAGCTAGCTATATAGTGTGTTATAAAGGTGTTTATACCTAGTTTCATAAGTTCGTTGACAGTGCCAGAGTGGGGTATTGTATCAAATGCTTTAGCCAGATCTAGGTAGTCAGCATGCACTGTTTTCCTTTTATCCATTGCCATAGTGATCTTTTTGAAGAAGTCCACTAGTTTCAGTAAACATGACCTTCCTTTGACAAAGCCAAACTGTGATGGATCCAGTATCTGGAATACTGCTATGTCCTTGTTAATTTCCATGAAACTTTTCTATGGCTTTGCAAATAAGACCAGTCAGACTTAGGGGTCTGTAGTTTCCAGGATCTGTTGAAGGCCCTCCGTCATGAAGGGGGGTGACAATTGCAGTCCTCCATTCATGTGGCAAAGTCTGTTTTTAAAACTATAGTTAATGAATCCAGAGGTCCTGATAAGTTGTACTTTAGACTATTCAGGAGGCATCCTGAGATGTTACTGGGGCCCACTGAGGCCGTGTTCTTGACTTTAGTGAGTGCAGCCAGTACTTGCACCTTAGTTATAGCTAGAGAGGTATATTTGAAGGTACATTTGAGGAAATGGTTGGGGGTGAGCAGGTGTTAAAACTGGAGTAGAATTTGTCGACTGACAGGATGTTCTTCGTGTTTCACTGTTGCAGTCATTACATTTGGGTAATCTGCTGGCAGGTTGCCCTCAGTTGGCCTGAATAACAAAGTTTTGGGTCCTACGTCGGTTGCGGTCTCCTCTTCCATGACGTCAGGTCGTCAGGGGTATAAAACATGCAGCCGATGTCATTTTATTCAGTCTTTCTTGCCGCGCTGTGCCCGAAGCAGAAGCAGTTTGCAAGTGCCGGTTGGCAGACTCCTGAAGTTTTCGCATTTGAGTTTCAGAACAGAAGTCTTTAACTAAAGCCAAGTACCCCATTGGGGAAACTTCTTCTTGCTCCTTACCGATGTCAGTAAAAGTTAATAATTACATTACTTGTGAGGAAGCAAATACCTCACAAGGATTTTCATTTGTACTGTATTGCTTACCTAGGCCCAGATCGTAATGTGCCTTGCTGTTGGTTTTGTGCTAGATTTAACCAATGCACTTCAAAATATTTTGGATCCAGATTGAATTACCCTGAAATGTCGTCTGTTAGTAATCTGACTACCGGAGTTCACAAAAAACGCAAAGAAAAAGACAGAAACAGACCGTCGAGGTCCAAAACGGATGACAAAGTTTCTCCTAAGCCAGCCGCTGGTTCGCCGGTACTCAGTGAGGCGCTTTCGCAGCCCCTGATATCCGCTACTTTTGAGTCGCAGGCTTCTACTGAGACCCATGCAGAGACAGGTATGCCTCGAGATTCTCAGAGTATTGAACCCGCATATGTCTCTCCCTTGGATGGGTCCGCAGCTTCTGAGCATGCATCGGCTTCTGAGGGTGTTTTCAGGCCTCAACATTTTTATATAAAGCCGATACCAGCTTCAAAAACAAGATCAAAAACATCTTCTAAGTCTAAAAAACTGACGCATGAGCCACGTGCTCAGGCCCCTATGCCTAAAAAACAGATGATCAAAATGGCTGAGGACTTAATTACCTTGATCAGGGCCCCCCCCCCCCCCAGCCCCCACTAAGAGGCCTAGGCAAGACACTGATTATGAATCTTCAGATCAGGTTTCCATTTCTTCTGACTCCTCTTCTGATCAGGAATTTTCTATACCACTCTGAGGATTCAGATGCAGAAGAATCCATTCCATCTGCATCCTCTCATGAGGATTATTCTTTTGGAGAAACCTTACATAATTTATGGGAACATTTTCGTTGGGAGAGTCAGGATTTCTCTGAATCAGAAAAGAGGCTTAGGGATTTCCTTCTTCCTCAGCATAGGCCTTTGGCTATACCTCCTTTATTAGATATTGTTGATGTGTTTTCAGATTCGAGCATGGCTACTGATTCCCTACCTCTGGCTCCTAGTAAGCCAGACAGATATTACAGGGTTCCTGACTCCCACAAATTTTTATTCAAAAATCCTGCTGCTGATCCTGAAACTATCTCACAGGGTCCCAAAGGTGTAAAGGCCTCTACAGCCAAAAATCATACCCCCTCTGATAGAGATTCCAGGGCGCTGGATAGATGGGGAAAGAAGGTTTATACGTCTGCAACCTTGGCAATCGGGGCCTTAAGCTGCCAGTTTCATATGCTTAAATATCAACAGCATGTTATGGGCTTATTGAAACAGAAAAGGTTGATTTATGATTGTGTGGAAAATAAAGAATTACAGGAATTATTGCATGCAGCAGAACAGGTTGGAAAGCATACTTTGCAATGTGGTTTTGATTCCTTGGAGGCCTCTTGCAGGGCCGCAGTTACTGAATCTGTGATTAGAAGGCATGCCTGGCTCAAGGAGCAAAATCTGCCTGATCATGTTAAAGCTAAATTGGTGGATGCCCCTTTACAGCATGATACTCTGGTAATAAGGCAGAAGAGGTTTTAAAGAAAGTGGAAGACAAAGCTAAATATATGCAAACTGTAAAAGATTTCTTACAAGTGCAGCCACCCAGATTCAGTAGGCACTGGCCTACTAAAAATTGTTCCTTTCCTGTGTCCAACAGAGACTCTCAAGGCAAATCCAGGTGCTCCAAAGGCTCTAGATACCAATCACAGGGTTCTTACAGGTCAAAGCAGTGGGGTGCTTCCACCTCCAAATCTGGAGGAAACAAAGCACAACCCCTACAATAAGCAGTCTCATTGACTTCCCTCTACCATCACCAAGCACTTATCTTTTGGCAGCCCCCTTGGGGGGGGGAATTAGCACTTCATGCTCAAAATTGGCAGTTAATTACCCAGGACAAGTAGGTGTTAAACATAGTATCCCAGGCATACAGATTTCATTTCCATACTTTGCCAGTTCCAAACGGTTGGCCAGATCTGCCACAAAATCAATAGGCAGAGGTTAAGAAACAAGTCACGTCCCTCATGGATATGTGGGGGCTATTCACCCAATACCAGAACAGGAAAAAGGACAAGGTTTTTATTCGACTGTTCCTGGTACCCAGAAAAGACTATGCCTGGCGTCCAATACTGGACATATTGATTTTGAACATGTTCCTGGACATTCCAAAATTCAAAATGCTGACTTTACAACAGCTACTACCTGTGTTGGGCAGGAACGCTTGGTTAGTAACTCTAGACTTAAAAGAGGCATACCTGCATATCCCAGTAAGGGATTCATGCAGAAGATACCTCTGCTTCAAGGCAGGGTTTATGCATTACCAATTCTCCGGACTGCCCTTTGGCTTATCTACTGCGCCCAGGGTCTTTACAAAGTGCCTGGCACCAGTAATTGCATTTTGTAGACAAAGAAGCATACAAATTTATCCTTACCTGGACGACTGTCTCATTCAGGTAGAGAACAAGGACATTCTTCTTCAGCATCTGGCATTTGTAAAAAGGCTTCTAACATGCCAAGGGTACACAGTAACCAAAAAGAAATCACAACTGGTACCCTCTCAAAAAATTGCATTCTGGGGTGCAAGCTTGAATACAACTGCCCAGATGGCTTACCTTACGCCAGACAAAGGCAACTGACAATATACTTCAAACAGATGGCAACAAAAACCCAGTTATCTACAAGACAAATTCTGCAGGCTTTGAGGTTCATGGCATCCAGCATCCTACTAATTCCGTATGCAAGACTGCATATGAGGAAACTTCAGTGGTAACTAAAAAGTGTATGGAGTCAACATTGTCACAGTCTGGAAACGATGATTCCTCTCATTCCCTGCCTGCAACAGGAGTTTCTTTGGTGGGCAGAGACATGTCACCAAAACAAAGGATTGTCATTCACTCTACCCCCTGCCACCAAACCCTAACTACAGACACATCAGATTATGCTTGGGGGGCCCACCTGGCAGGGAGATGCATTCAGGGCATATGGAGCCCAAAACAAATGCATCTGCGTATCAACCAGAAAGAGATGCTAGCTGTTCAGAATGCAGACAGCCTTCAAGGACTTACTTCATCCAGGATAACTACTGATAAAGATGGACAACACCACGGTTGTGGTACATAAACAAGCAGGGAGGTACGCATTCCTACCCCCTTTGCAGACTAGCCATGGCATTGTGGAACACAGCCTTAACTTACCAAGTACATCTTCAAGCTCAATTCCTGCCAGGGAAAACAAAATACTCTGGCAGACGACCTAAGCAGAAATCTTATGGACCCGCATGACTGGAAACTGGATCCACAAATCTTCATATGGTAACACAGAAATGGGGGAGCCCAGACATAGATCTATTTGCCTCTCCCCAAAATTATCATCTGGACAAAAATGATCCTAATTGCTTCGGACTGGCCTCGCCAGCACTGGTACCCAATTCTCAGGAATGTGTCTCAACTCCCTACTTGGTACTTGCCTCAAATATCTCATCTACTTTCTCAGAACAATCAAATTCTGCACACACTGCTCCAAACTCTGAACCTTGCAGCATGGCTGATGATGTAATTATTCAAACACCACCTCTCAGTAAATCAGTGATGGATGTCATTTTGGAAGCCAGAAGGCCTAGTACTAGAAAATCTTATGCTGATAAATGGAAGAGATTCTGTGCTTGGAACCAAACACAAGGAACGGACACAGCAAAAACAAATATCCCTCAGAATTTACAATACTTGACTGAGATGCTTGACAAGGGCCTATCTTTTTCTTCAATAAAATTCCATGCCTCTGCCATCTTGGCTCATTACAACACGGAGTCTCCCATCTTTTCTCATCCTCTGCTAAAACAGTATCTTAGAGGGGCCAAAAATTTAAGGCCTCCCAGAAGATCACCAACTCCTGCATGGGACCTCAATTTTGTGCTGGAAAATCTCACCCTGCCTCCTTTTGAACCCTCAGCTACTGCAGATATAAAATTTTTATCGTGGAAAACAGCTTTTCTTTTGGCAATCACTTCAGCAAGACAGGTTTCAGAAGTATAAGCCCTCATGGCTGTGGAGCCTTTTATTACATTTTACCCGGATAGGGTGTCCCTCAGGACCAATCCTTCCTTTATGCCTAAGGTGGTTTCCAGTGTGGCTCTTAACCAAACTATTCACTTGCCAACATTTTACCCAAATCCGCAGAATAAGGGGGAGCGGATTCTGCATTCATTGGACGTACACAGACCACTAAGATTCTACTTAAACAGGACCAAATGTCTAAGAAAGTCTGAGCAACTACTAGTGGCATTTGCTTCAGGATCAGAGGGGAAGGCCATATCAAAGCAGTCTATTTCTAAGTGGATAAGCCACTGCATTCCTTTCTGCTACTTGCATCATGGTAAACTTGAACCTGTGCCCTAGGGAATGGGGTCACATTCCACCAGGGCTGCCTTCACCTCAGCAGCCTTTCTCAGAGGAGTTCCAACCAAATACATTCTGGAAGCTGCTACTTGGAGCTCTGTTCATTCCTTCACAAAGCATTATCATTTGCCTCTCTTCTCTAAATCCAGGGCAGGCTTTACCACTGCAGTTCTGCAGCGCCTTATAGCCGCTCCTAATGCTATTTAGTTCCATCCTCCTATCCATAGCTTTGAGATTCTACCCAAATGTAATGACTGCAACAGTGAAACATGAAGAACATAGTACAGTTGTGTACACTTAACCATAAATGTAGATGTTCGTGTGTATTCACTGTTGCAGTCCGGGTTACCCATCCCCCTTTTCTATAACTTCTCTTTCCTTCACTATATTCTAAAGCTTTTGTGGTGTATTTGCTTTTAGATGAAGGTAAAGTTTATGTCGCTAAAAGTGCATTTACTTATATTATTGTTTATATATAATTTTGCTCCCCATTTGGGGGGGGCACCTGACATCTGGGGCAAGGAAAACTGAATAAAATGGCATTGGCTGCATGTTTTATACCCCTGACGACCTGAGGTCATGGAAGAGGAGACTGCAACTGACGCAGGACCCAAAACTTTGTTATTCAGGCCGACTGAGGGCAACCTGCCAGCAGATTACCCAAATGTAATGACTGCAGCAGTGAATACACTCGAACATCTACATTTATGGTAAGTGTACACCACTGTACTTTTTCTATATCCCCAGACTCCGTGAATGTGCCATTGTTAATCACCAGTTCAGCACATTGCTGTGTGCTGCCGCTGAGGTTTCTGACATAGCTGTAGAAGGCCTTGTGGTCATTTTTCTCCTGGGAGACCGTCTTAACCTCAAAGCTGGCTTTGCTTGACCTGATGAGACCTCTTATATGCCTCTCTACTTTGAGAGAGTTTCTGTTTTTATGGAACTTACCCTTCCTGAGTTTTGCCATATTTTTTTCTAGTGCTAGTCCTGGTAGGCACATCAGCCTGCGTGCTGTCATTGATGTAGTTCTACAGATTTTGAGAGCAATTCAGCATAGGTGGCTGCATTCTCTGGGTTTGGAGAGGCATTCACTTCACTTAAAGGTAATTTGTCTTGGAAAAGTTTGTTGTTGGTTTTAATGGTATTAGAGTTGATTTTTGTTTCAAAGGAGACAGCTTTATGGTCTGACCTTACCAAGGAGGATGTAATGTGGGAGTGGGGTGGGGTTGCAGCATTATCCCATATTTGTAAGCACAAGGTCCAGTATGTTGGTGGCTCTAATTGGTGTATTCACTATTTGGTCAGAGATGTTTGCATTTGTGAAGTTCAGGAATCTCCTTGCTTGTAGATTTCAGGCTCTGTAGCATTCCCAGTCTATAAAGGGCTAATTTAAAGTCTTCCACTAGTAGGGTGTTGGGTTGGATGGTAAGTGTCTCCAGTAGGTCCCAAGTTTGCATTGAGAGTTTCTTGGGACGTAGAAGGTGACCTATAGCTGGCTAGGAAATGGTACGGGATTTAGTTCATGGTGATTTGCATGTGGAGGAACTCCAGCACGTTGTCCTGTTTGATTATTCCAGATGTATGCTTGTTGATGTATACTGAGACACCTCCTCTTTTCGCCCTTTTCTGTGCAGCTGCTTGTGTAAAGGTGTGAAAGGCACTGAGACTTTGCACTGCTGGGATACTCGCCAACTCTTTAAACCATGTCTTGGTAACTGCACAGATGTATATATTTTTTAGTGTGAGGAGGGCTTGGAGGGAGTGTGTTTTTTGTTTTGGTTCCTGGTTGTTGAGCAGTAACAGCTTGAGGTTCATTTGGGTTGATTTTGCTAAGTCGGTAGGTTTGTCAATATGGCATTGCCTAAAAAAGGCACTGTGGGGGTGGATAAAATTTGCCTGTAGTTGAAAACTTAGAGGGGGGAGAGATGCAGACCATCCTTGGCAAAGCAATGTGTTATTTTAACTATCTACTCCAAGTTGACAAATATTGGATCACCTTAGAATGACACCAGACAGACAGACAGTTGTTGAAGTCTCTCATAGTTTGCTCATATTGTGCCATCATCCTCTGTGATGGCAATATGCTGGTCAGTGCTAGGCTCATACCAACCTGAAGCACATAGTATGAATGCTCCATAATGTTTGTCTTCATGTAATCCAGGGAGGTACATCTCAGGTCATTTATACCCACATGGACTGTGATGGAGTCATACTGGTACCTATGGCAAGATGACTTGAGTGCATGTGTGATCTGGTAGATTTGGGCTTCAGATAAGCAACTAATAGTTCTTGTTCAACAAGGTTAGATAGGCATCAGTATGTTTTACAATGGATGGAGAGTCCTGGGAAGTGTTTGCTTGCGCTTGGGGCTCTACTGAGTGACAGTATGTGTGGTGTTAGATGGTGGTTTTAGGAGTGCCTTTGGGCTTGCTTAGGCATAGCTTTGCAATAGGTGATCTAGGCAATCTTTGCTTTTAAGTTCCAGTCTGTGGGTGTTGTGTGCGTGGTTTTGACAACCTGATGTGCCCTTGTATGTGAGAGTTTAGCCGCCAGTTTCATTGTCTTAAGTACACCTCTCGCATACTGCCCGTCTGCTTCTTTAAGGATTATATGGTTGTCTGTAAACAAACTGCGATGGTGGTTCTGCGGTAGCATTGTCGCCTCATAGCAAGACATTGTCCCGTTCGATTCTTAGCTAGAGCATCTTCTATGGGGAGGCATACGTGAATGGGGCGTGCCTTCATTGAAGGTTGTGCGTCAGGGCTGGTAACCCGGTACGTAAAAATCCACTACCAATCATTAGCGGACCGGAGTTCCGCTGTGGCGACCCCTAACTGGGAAAAGCCGAAAGAGACAAGACATGGTTGTCCGTAAACATGAGACAATTGCTACATTGGTGCACAATCTGGCTACAGAAAAGTTGGGAAATTGCATATCCACACTGTATAGTACTTTAATTTGTGAGTTTCAGGAGGGCGGAGTATTGGGGTTAGAAGGGTATTTGTTGAAGGTGCTTCATCTGAGCATAGTATGCTAAACAGTAGTAGATTCTACTGACTTCAATGTTTACACAGAACTGAATTCAACTAAATCTGTCAGTGTTGTCATTTGACTCCCAGCTAGCTGCTCTGAGCTTGTTGGCACCCAAGGTATTTGCTCCATATTGCTGCTTTAAAGGGTACGGATTTATGAACCATTCTTTGTATGTGTTTGCTGCTATACAGGGCACTGCTGAGCCATGCAAATGCGCAAAATTTATAGCAGCACAGAAAAAAAACTAATGAGCACTCTGGCTACTAAAATGACTACACTGAGTCCTTTTGTGCATTTTCCAGCTCAGGTAGACCAGGCAAACACTTCCTGCCACAAGATGAATAAAACCCAGTCCTCATAATTTAAAAACACAGTAAAAGAGACCCACAAGTGCAGTGCTACCACAAGCCACTTGAACTGTCTGGAATCCACGTACTGAGGCAATTTCAAGACAGTCTTACAGGAGTAAGTGTGAGGAAAAGTTTTTTTTTTTTTTTTTTTTTAACAATAAAATAAAACAGTGAAATGTACATGCACAAGCAGGAAACAGTAGCAGTCACTCAAAATAAGTTGTGTGATTTAGCAGTCAGAGGAATTTAACTTTGCCTGGATGGCAGGGGATACAAGTAAAACTTCTTGAATGCAGGCTAGGACTCCAAGCTTTGCTAAGCTCCTAGAAAATGAGCAGGAGACATTATGTAGTAAAGGTTTACTCAAACAATATTGGTTTGCTGGCTGGGCACTCTGTCATGGAACTGTAAAAAAAAACGGGTGGGAAGAGTACATAGCTTATTTTACAGGCTATAGCAATGAAAGCAAGGGAGCGAGGGGCTTTGGAAATCAGATTATCATAAAGGGTGGAGGCCATAGACACAGCCTAATAAAACAACATTTGCAGTAATGGTGGGAGGTTTGTAGAAAACCAACCAGGCTAGCTAGAGAGCCATATAGTGAAAGACATTGTTGGATCTCTTTTGGAAACTTTAGCGTAATGTTAGTGGGGGATGGGGCAGAATACAACTTTAAGCATGTAAAAGAGAGGTAGAATATAAAAGCACTGAAATGCAATCTGGAGCAGAGACAATTCTCTTACCATTGACCTTCCACTAAAGTTTAAGGCATCAGACTATGCAGAAATTTACCAGTAACACTGTTTATGGAAAAATGCAATAGTCAATGACTTAAGGCTCAAAATCGCACAGGAGTACACAGCTCTGCCACCACTGTGAATTAAACTAAAGGACTATGGGCCATTAGGATTTGAAATAGAAACAGCTTTTGCAAGTAATTCTGCTTGTGCAAACAAAAGAGCTGAATAATACTGAAACCCAGTCTTCCCACAAGACTAAGGTCTCAGAACAAACTTAAAAAAATGCAAACAGATGAAACAGAGTAGAAAAGTATAATAATATTACCACACAAGTCATCAAGTGCAGCTCAGATATTTAAGCAGAATTTAAATTAAAATCCAATTCTGTCTTGTTGAAATTGCTCAAAGTCCCACACCTCTCCAAGTCTTGGATAAAAGGTTGAGCTTTCCAGTACAGATTACTCCACACCATCAGTAGAACACTCATCCCATTAAGAAGAGAGAATGTCCAATCCATTTATTGACCGCGAAAGTCCCAACTAGGACAGAGCCTATTTTTAGCGGAGACTGGCGGAGAAAAGCTCCAGATGCATGTCTTTGGAATGTGGGAGGGAACCGGAGCATCTGGAGAAAACAAATGCAAGAATGACATGCAGACTCCACACAGAAGGCGCACCAGCTGAGAATTGAACTGGAGAACCTCTTGCTGTGAGACGATAACATTAACCACTGCGCTGCCCATAGTGATATTGTGGTAGTTAATGAAGATGAATGCCCTTCCAAATACTGTACATCCATAAAATATTCTAGGTCAGAATCTAGAAACCTTGGTCAGATGTCTCCTACTTTTCCAGTGGCACCTACTGATTTGTTAGCTCAGGCTTTTTTGACTTTTAGTGCCTGTGGCAGTCAAAGCAAGCCAAGCTGTCCACTTTCGTTGAGCACCTTGCAGAATTGTAGCAGGGATGCTTCACCCATTTTGAAGGACTGGGTTGATGTAGATCCCACTCAGGAGGCAGACAACTTAATTATTGTTTGCAGATTACCCCCCCCCCCCCCTCCATGTTTCAATACGAATGATGAGGATACATTAACCACAGACTTTCCAGCAGATAACTTCCCCTTTGGGGGATACATTAGCCCTCATGGGAATCATTCTCAGTGGTAGCCCACAGAGGTCTTGGAAGCTCAGTGGATGGCTCCAGAGATATTGGGGTGTGACCCTCCTCAAAACCAGCATCTACAGGGAGCTTTGCAGACACTTTCTCAAGAAACCTACAGGAGCCAGACACATGGCCTCTGGCCCCTAAGAGACAGTATAGGTTTTAAAGAGCCTAGTAGAAAGAAAAGGAAAGTAATGGATGCAGTCCACCATGCTTGCCCCTGTCCTGTGTGTGAAAACATAGTAGTAATTAGCCTGACAGGTTGGGACCATTTTATAGAGAGCCAGGGTAAAAGAAACAACTGAAGGGTGGAATGCCCTTTTGCAAAAATAAATGTCAGAATGGTAAGGGCAGCACCACCACTTCACACCCTGTAAAGATCAACTGTGACTGCTTGGATCAGTCCCTCCTCCCTGCCTGATTAATGGAATTCATTGTTTTTTTTTTTTGTTTGTTTTTTTTTATCCTGGTTTGACCAGACTAACCTATTCTGAAGGCCCTTTAAGTGCACTTTCTAGCTCCATATGTCTACTTGCATTCATGTTACCTTTGGATAATTTTTATAGCCTTATCATCATCATTGTCACTAGCATTAAATTTTGTATTCTAGGGCAAACTGTATCTGAAGTAGTATTGCGCTTAGCAGAGGTTTATGGGCAGGGGGGGGGGGACCTGATCTTGATCAATATTCTTGAGTGGCTTTAGACTGATCCAAGGTCAGATCCTA
This sequence comes from Protopterus annectens, assembly GCF_019279795.1. Lineage (NCBI taxonomy): Eukaryota > Metazoa > Chordata > Ceratodontiformes > Protopteridae > Protopterus > Protopterus annectens. The sequence goes on along the minus strand of NC_056743.1, from coordinate 1,012,375,196 downwards.
AAACCCATCTATTGAGGAAGGATGGAGTAAGACACACAGATCTAATGTTATGCCAAGTACAGAACTTTTATTTTACTGTTCGGGCCTGGGTAAGTGTTTAAGGTGCTTTTCATTGTTTTTTCGTGGAAAAAGTGACTTTTTAACTACATAGCTGATGTTCTTCATCTCACATTGCTGCAGTCATAACCTGTGGGTAGTCCGCTGTCCTCGGTCGGCCCGAATACCAAAGTGTTAGGCTGGCGTCGGTCATGGTCGCTCAGATCTGACGTCAGTACGCCGTGGTACTAAAGCACATGACCGACGCCATATCCTCAGTCTTTCTTGCCGCGTGGTCCGAAGCAGAAGCAGCGTTTGCAAGTGCCGTTCGGCGTCCTGAAATTTTCGTATTCTGAGTTTCAGACCGAAGACCAAGTTGGGCTAAGTACCCCGTTGGGGAATATTTTTGTCTTTTCTTGCCTCAGTTTAATCCGGATGTCAGAAAAAGTGAATAATTGTATTTCTTATGGGAAACAGATACCTCATAGGGATTACCACTCTCTCTGTATTCCTTGCTTGGGGCCTGAGCACGACGTAGTCGGGTGTCGTTTTTGTGCTAGATTTAATAAGCGCACCATTAAACGCAGGTTAGATTGTGCTAGGCTTGTCTTGATGGCGGTGTAACTACAATATGCCGTCGGATCCTCCGACGCCCGCTACCGCTAAGAAGCGTAAGGAAAAATCGTTAAAGTCCAAGCAGGATGAGTCGTCCGTTACAGACGCCGGTTCTTTAGAAACTACGGTGGAATCTGTGGATCCAGCCGAGGTTTCAGCTGAGTCTCAGGGGGAGCCTTTAATTTTGCAGGATGTGGCCTCTCAGGAGTCGGGTCAGGCTGAGGGGGCCTCTCAGGTCTCTGTAGTCCCTTCTTTGCATAAGGTGGTTAGGCCTTCTACTTCTGTCTCTAAAGTACCTTCCAAGGTCAGGCCTGGTTTGTCTTCCTCTGGCGTCTGCCCTAGTTCTGCAGGTTCTGTACCTAAAAAACATATGCTGAAAATGGCAGAGGATTTGATTACCTTAATCAGGGGTTCTTTGCCCCCTCCAGATAAGAGGCCTAGGGTGGAGCCAGAGGTGGAAGGATTGGAGCATTCCTCAGATTACTCAGAGTCTTCGGCTGAAGACATTCAGGATTTTCCTCCCTATTCTGATTCTGATGCAGAGGATTCTACTCCTTCTGCTTCCCCTCCAGAGGATTTTCTTTCTTTTCTGAAACCCTGCATTCCATGAGGGAGCATTTTAAGTGGGAAGGTCAGGATTTCTCAGATTCTCGAAAGAGACTTAGGGAATTTTTGTTTTTACCACAGCATAGGCCCTTGGCTATACCCCCTGTTTTGGATGTTGTTCAGGATGTTTTCTCTGAAGCTTCCCTTAATCCTGATTCTTTGCCTCCTGCCCCGGTCAAGCCAGACAGGTATTACAGAGTGCCAGAGGCTCATAAATATTTGTATAAGAGCCCAAGAGCTGACCCGGAAACTATTAGCCAGGGACCCAAGGGTGTCAGGGCTTCTGTTGTAAAGAATCCCGTTCCTATGGATAAAGATTCTAGAGCTTTGGATAGGTGGGGCAAAAAAGTGTATACCTCTTCCATTCTAGCAATGAGGGCTTTGAATTGCCAGTTTCATATGCTGAAGTACCAGAATTTTCTCCTAAGTCAGTTAAAATCTAAGGTGGATGCTTTGGCAGAGGGCACAGAGTGTAAGGAATTGCAGGATTTAGTTCATGCCTCTGATCAGGTGGGTAAGCATTCTTTACAGTGTGGTTTTGATGCCCTTCAGGCTTCTTCCAGGGTGGCTGCCACTGGATCAGTTATTCGTAGGCATGCCTGGCTTAAGGATCAGAACTTGTCAGAGCATGTTAAAGCTCGAATTTTGGATGCTCCCCTTCAATCTGAAGTTCTGTTTGGTTCTCCTGTGGAGTCAGTTTTGAAGAAAATGGAAGGCAAAGCTAAGTCTATGCAGACAGTTAAGGATTTTTTACAGGTGCAGCCCCCTAAGTTTAGCAGAAATTGGCCTACTAAAGGATGGGCTTATCCTTCTTCTGATTTACAGTCTAGGGGCAGATCTAGACGTGGTAGGGGCAGAGCTCATGCTCAGGGTTCTTTCAGGCCTAGGACGTGGAGTTCCCCTGCACAATCTTCAGGTGAGGGCAGGGGTCAGCCTTTTCGTAAACAGACCCAATGACCTGTATCTCCAGCTGCCAGACCCCTCCTGTCTGGCAGCTCCTCTGGGAGGAAAGTTGGCACTTTTCAGGCAAAATTGGCTTTTAGTCACCCAGGACAAATGGGTGTTGGATATTATAGGCCGAGGCTACAAGTTTTATTTTCACACCTTGCCTCCTTTCAAAGGCATGCCAGACGTTCCTCCTCAGCAAAAGTTGGAGGCTCACAAACAGATTTCTTTACTTTTAAAAATGGGGGCTATCCAGGGGGTTCCTCCGTCAGAAGTGGGCCTAGGATTTTATTCTCGCCTGTTTTGGTACCAAAGAAAGGAAACACTTGGAGGCCAATTCTGGACTTGTCTATTCTCAACACATACCTGGACATTCCCAAATTCAAGATGTTAACTTTGCAACAGCTTCTGCCTCTGCTAGGCAAAGATCACTGGATGGTAACTCTGGATCTCAAAGAGGCTTATCTTCACATTCCTATCAGGCCCAGCTGCAGGAGGTTCCTGCGTTTTCGGGCTGGCACTTTTCATTATCAGTTCTCTGCATTGCCCTTTGGCTTATCTACTGCGCCCAGGGTGTTCACAAAAGTCCTGGCTCGGTGATAGCCTTCTTAAGACTAAAGGAATACAAATTTATCCTTATTTGGACGATTGCCTGATTCTTGCTCAAGACAAAGTCAAGTTACTTCACCATCTTCAGTATGTTATGACAGTGTTAAGGTGCCTAGGGTATTCTGTGAACGAAACAAAGTCCAGTCTAGTACCCTCTCAGGACATGTGCTTTCTGGGTGTGAGACTGAACACAGCCTCTCAGATGGCGTTTTTGACCCCGGACAAACAAAGAAATCTTGCCCTTTACTTACAGCAATTATCTCTACGGTCCAGGCTGACTGCAAGGACAGTCCTTCAGGCCTTGGGGTTCATGGCATCATGTATTCTGGTGCTTCCCAATGCCAAACTGCATATGAGGAAGCTACAATGGTATCTCAAAAGCGTATGGACTCAACACTGCCACGATTTGGGCACTGTCATTCAGATAATACCTTGCATCCAAAGGGAATTCTTGTGGTGGGCTCAGGAATGTCACCTAAACAAGGGACTCTCGGTGACCCGACCAGAGGCGAGTCAGATTTTAACGACAGATGCCTCAGACATGGCTTTGGGAGCACACTTCAATGGGAAATGGGTTCAAGACACGTGGCCTCCCAGACTACAGCATTTGCATATCAACATGAAGGAGATGTTAGCAGTCCAATTTGCCCTGAATGGCCTTCAAGGATCTACTTCAACCAGGACAGGTGTTGATTCAAACAGACAACACAACAGTCATGTGGTACATCAACAAGCAAGGGGGAACCCATTCGTACCCTCTTTGCAGACAAGCTATGATTTTGTGGGAGACTGCTCTCAGTTTGCACCTCACTCTTCAGGCAAGGTTTCTGCCGGGAGCACAGAACTCCTTAGCAGATGTTTTGAGCAGACAGATGGTGGATCCCCACGAATGGAAATTGGATCCTCATGTATTTCAACAGTTGACGGTGGCTTGGGGAACTCCAGACATAGATCTGTTCGCTTCTCCACTAAATTTCCAACTGCCAAAGTTTTGCACAAAGCTGTTTCACCCAAAAGCTTGGAAAGTGGATGCTCTATCATTCAGTTGGAACAACCTTCACGTCTATGCCTTTCCTCCTCTGCCTCTTCTTCCCAAGGTGCTCTTGAAGGTCAGACAGGACAAGCCTTGCATGATTCTAATAGCTCCAGATTGGCCTTGCCAACACTGGTACCCTCTGCTGAGGAGTTTAGTAAGGGAGCCTCCTTGGCCTTTGCCATCAGTTCCACACCTTTTGTCCCAGGCAAGCAATCATTTCCGCAATGTCAGGATACAGTCCCTGCATCTGACAGCTTGGCACATTCTGTTTTAGACCCTGGGGGGTCGCAGCTTCCTCAACAAGTTTTGAATGTCATTTTGGAGGCCAGACGGCCTAGTACCAGGAAAGTTTATGCTGATAAATGGAGGAGATTTTTTCTTTGGAGCAAAACAAAGAGCTTTGATGTCTCTGTGCCTAATTTGAGTGTTTCACTTCAGTATCTTACAGAATTATTAGACAAGGGTTTGTCTTTCTCCTCTGTAAAAGTGCATGCTGCAGCCATTTCTGCTCACTATGACTGTGACCCTCCTTTATTCTCTCATCCTTTGTTTAAGCAATTTCTTAGAGGGGCAAAAAACATAAGACCCCCACGTAGAGCTCCTACTCCTTCCTGGGATCTCATTTTTGTGTTGGAAAAGCTCACTTTACCTCCTTTTGAACCTGCAGCTACTACGGAGTTGAAGTTTTTGTCTTGGAAGACTGCTTCTTTGTTGGCCATTACGTCTGCTAGAAGGGTATCTGAGTTACAGGCTCTAATGGCAGTTGAACCCTTCTTGATATTTCATAAGGATAGGGTCTCCGTGCGTACTAACCCTACTTTTATGCCTAAGGTTGTTTCTAATGTGGCATTAAACCAATCTATTCATTTGCCTACATTTTATGCTGATCCCCAAAATAAGGGGGAAAAAATTTTACACTCTTTGGATATTCACAGGCAGTTGCGTTATTATTTGAGCAGAACCAAAGGGTTCAGGCAGTCTCAACAGTTGTTTATTTCTTTTGCTTTGGGTTCTCAGGTGAAACCTGTTTCAAAACAAACTATTTCTAAGTGGATTGGCCATTGTATTGCTTTTTGTTATTCTCATCATGGTAAGGAGGTTCCGGCTGGAATCAGACCTCATTCCACTAGGGCGACTGCCACTTCTACTGCTTTTTTAAGGGGAGTAGCTACTAAAGATATTTTGGAGGCAGCTAAACTCCATCTCCCTCTTTATTCCAAATCTAGGGCTGGGTTTGCCACTGCAGTTTTACAGGACATGTTAGCAGCTCCCAATGCTTTATGATTTTGCCAACCTCCCTTTACCTTTGCTTTGGGATTCTGCCCACAGGTTATGACTGCAGCAATGTGAGATGAAGAACATAGTACAGTTTTGTACCTACCATAAATGTAGATGTTCGAAGATCCACATTGCTGCAGTCCAATTTACCCTCCCTCCTTCCCCTCTGTAGTTTGGGGTGATTGTGTGGTTTGTGTTGTAAATATTGTTTCTACATGGGTGATTTTCCATTGTTGGCTATGGCCTTTCTTTTTAAGGCCTTCTGACATCTGGGGCAAGAAAGACTGAGGATATGGCGTCGGTCATGCGCTTTAGTACCACGGCGTACTGACGTCAGATCTGAGCGACCATGACCGACGCCAGCCTAACACTTTGGTATTCGGGCCGACCGAGGACAGCGGACTACCCACAGGTTATGACTGCAGCAATGTGGATCTTCGAACATCTACATTTATGGTAGGTACAAAACTGTACTTTTTTCTGACTGCTGCTGCCAGGCTTCCCTGGTAATTGGGCATTTTTTCTGCTTTACCATTGAAAAACCTACTGATTCCTCTGTTCTTTATTCTACCGACCACAAAAAGAAGAAAATTAAACAGTGTTTGCCAACAATGTCAAGCTGCTAAAGTGCGTCTGCCACAGATGGGTGAATATGCTGTTGAGGAAGGATGGAAAAAGTGACTTTTTAACTACTTAGCTGTTTTTTTTACTACTGCTGTCAGGCTTCACTGGTAATTGGGCATTTTGTTCTGCTTTACCATTGAACAACCTACTGATTCCTCTGTTATTTATTCTACCAGCTACAAAAAGAAGAAAATTAAACAGTGTTTGCCAACACTGTCAATATGCTAAAGTGTCTCTGCCACAGATGGGTGAATATGCAGTGGCCATTTGTTTCCTCAGGCCATTTCATCTTTTTCCTTGTCTTCCTCTGTAGTTCCTACAGTATCCATGGACTTGGGGGTTAGACACATCCACTATGGATGTTGGAGTGTCCTAGGTGAGGAAAGGGAGAACCACTCTTGTTAGTTTTGGGAGAAAGCAGAGAATTCATTCCTTCTTAGCCAGACTAGATTGCTTATCCCTGGTGAAGTTGTGTGTGGCAAATGTGGGTCTGCTTCTTCAGAAATTCCTGTAAAAAAAAAAAAAAAAAAAAAAGATGCAAAACATTTGGACAGATGTCTTCTCCTGACTTAGTTTTCCTTTGGATAGGAGTGATACATTGGACTTAGTTCAAGATGTTGGCTCTTCCAGTTCAACTGTTTCTGGCAAGAGAAAAAGGGAAGGTTCTTTGTGTTTCACTGTTGCAGTAATCACATTTAAGTTGTCTGCCCGCAGGTAGCCCTCAGCTGGCCTGATGAATACCAGACTCTTCGGATTTCTGCAATCAGATGCTGTCACTTCTTCCATAAAGTCAGGTCGTCAGGGGTATAAAACATGCAGCCGACGCCATTACATCAGTCTTTCTTGCCGTGCGGTGCCCGAAGCCATAGTTCGCAAGTGCCGGTCGGCCGACTCCTGAAATTTTTGTTTTTGAGTTTCAGACCTGAAGTCTTCAAAAAGAAGTACCCTGTTGGGGATCCTTTTTTCTTGTTATAACTGACATCAGAAAACATTGACAATTGTCTTGCCTGCGGAAAGCAAATGCCTCATAGAGATTTTCATTCTTACTGCTTCACCTGCGGATGTGTCTACCTTGGATGGGTCCGGGGCCGCTGTGCAGGCACTGGCTTCTGAGGGTGTATGCAGGCCTACCGATTTTCATATTAAATGGATGACTTTGTTTCAAGCCAGAACTACAGAATTCCTCAGGTCTAAAGCTCACACTACGCCTAGAAAAACGACAACCAAACCGCATTCTCAGCCCCATATGCCTCAAAAACAAATTATTAGAATGGCTGAAGACCTTATTGCCCTAATTAGGGGAAGCCAGTCTTCCCCCATGTAAGAGACCTAGAACTGATTTTTCTTTCTGATTCTTCTGATCGAATCTGATATCTCTGATGTTCTTCGTGTTTCACTGTTGCAGTCATAACTGTAGGGTGCTCCTGCCGGCAGGCAGCCCGAGGTCGGCCAGAATCCCAAAGTCTGGGTCCGGCTGTACAAGCTAGTACCCTGACGTCAGTACACTCTGGTACATAGCCCTCAGCCAACGCCATCTTCTCCAGTCTTTCTTGCCGTGCGGTGGAAAGCAGCTCGCAAGTCGTTGGTTGGCGATTTTCGAACAGCGTATTTTGTTTTTGTTGGTCCGAAGTTCTTACTTCTCTTCTCAAAGCTAAGTACCCCGTTGGGGAATCTTTTTCTTGTTCCTCCGATGTCAGAAAAAGTTAATAATTGTATAACGTGTGGGAAACACATACCTCATAAAGATTTCCACTCTTACTGTCTACCTTGCTTAGGCCCTGACCACGACGTTTCTTGTTGTCGGTTCTGTGCCAGGTTCAACTCGTACTATCAAGCGCAGATGCGATTGGGCTCTAAATTATTTTGGCAGACGCTTCAATTATAGAATGTCGCGGACACTACCGAATTCAAAGAAGCGCAAAGACAAAGACAGGCCTCCGAGGTCCAAACAGGACTCGTTGCAGCTGGAGCCAGCGTCTGGTTCGGCTGTCGTCAGTGAGGCGCTTTTGCAGCCCCTGTCGTCCGCCACTTCTGAACCGATGGCCGATACGGACTCCCATGGGGAGCCATCAAGGCCTACTATTTTAACTGCTGCAGGACCTTCGGACGTCGCTCCCTCAGATGGGTCCGGAACAGCTGTGCAGGTACCGGCTTCTGAGGGGGTTTTCAGGCCTACTCACATCACTATTTCAAAGGCAAAGACAAAGACTCCTGTTAAGTCTAAAGTTCCTGCTCAAGCTGCTTCTGAATCTACACCCAGGACACAGAAGCAATTATTAAAGATGGCTGAAGATTTGCTTACAATGATTAGGGGTTCTCACCCCCCTCCTGAGAAAAGGCCTCGACAGGATGTTCCTCTGGATTCCTCTGACCAGGCTTCTGTATCTTCTGTCTCTTCCTCAGATCAGGACTATTCTTTTCCTCCTTATGAGGATTCGGATGCTGAGGACTCCTTACCCTCGGCCTCTCCGCCTGAAGATTTCTCTTTTGGGGAAACCTTGCATGAGATGAGGGAACATTTTCATTGGGAAGGACAGGAGTATTCTGCTTCCAAGAAGAGGCTTAGAGAATTTCTTCTTCTTCCTCAGCATAGGCCTTTAGCTATCCCTCCTGTTTTGGACATTGTAGATGATGCTTTTTCTGAGGCTAATTTGAATCCTGATTCCATGCCTCCTGCTCCTTCTAAGCCTGATAGATTTTATAGGGTTCCTGACTCTCATTTATTCTTATTTAAAACCCTTCTGGATCCTGAAACTATTTCTCAGGGCTCTAAGGCTGCTAAGGTTGCTACTTCTAAAAATCCTATTCCCTCTGAGAAGGATTCTTGTGCTTTAGACAGGTGGGGAAAAAAGGTATATACTTCTGCTACCCTGTCTGTAAGGGCTTTAAATTGCCAGTTTCATATGTTTAAGTATCAGCAATTTCTTTTGTCTGTTTTAAAGCAAAAGCTTGCTTCCCTTCCTGCATGTGCAGAGGATAAGGAACTTCAGGATGTCTTGCATGCTACTGAACAAGTGAACAAACATAGTTTACATTGTGGTTTTGATGCTTTGGATGCTTCTTGCAGGGCTGCAGCCTCTGGTACTGTTATCAGGAGACATGCCTGGCTTAAGTGAACAAAGTTTACCTGAACAGGTTAAGGCTAAGTTATTAGATGCCCTGTTCAACATGATGTTCTTTTGGATCTAAGGCTGAGGAAGTTATTAAAAAGATGGAAGAAAAGGCAAAATCTATGCAGACTGTAAAAGATTTCTTGCAAGTTCAGCCTCCTAGATTTTCCAGGAATTGGCCCTCTAAAAATTGGTCCTTTCCCACGTCTGACAGGCCTTAAAGGGGAAGATATAGACGCTCCAGAGGTCGTGGTCAAGGTCAGGCCTCTTACAGATCTAGACAATGGACTGCTTCTTCACCTAGAAGGGGAGAAGACAGATCCCAATCTCAAAGAAAGCAAACTCAATGACTCTCTCGGTTGGGCTACAGGACCTCTTCACCTGGATGCCCCTCTCGGAGGAAAACTGTCTCTTTTTTTACAGAAATTGGACTCGTATTACCCAGGACAGATGGGTATTGGACGTGATTTTAAAAGGTTACAAATTCTACTTCCATACTTTGCCAAGGGCTCACGGTTGGCCAGATCTGCCAAAACATCAATGGTCAGAGGTCTTAAATCAAGTGGATGCTCTTCTGGCCATGAGAGCCGTAGAGCCTGTTCCACTCTCGGAGATGGGAAAAGGTTTTTATTCAAGACTGTTTCTGGTTCCAAGAAAACAAAACTCATGGAGACCTATTCTGGACCTTTCTGTGTTAAACACCTTTTTGGAAATTCCAAAATTCAAGATGCTTACTCTGCAGCAACTAATTCCAATGCTCTCTCAGGACGCCTGGATGGTGACATTGGACTTAAAGGAAGCCTGCTTACACATTCCCATCAGGCAGGAACGCAGGAAATTCCTCAGGTTCAAGGCAGGTTCGAGGCACTTTCAATTCTCTGTACTGCCCTTTGGTTTATCTACTGCCCAGAGTCTTTACCAAGTGCCTGGCACCAGTAGTGGCTTATTGCAGACTTCAGGGGATCCAGATTTACCCCTATTTGGACGACTGCCTTATTCAGGCAGACAGCAAAGATCTTCTACTTCAACATCTGGACTTTGTTCAACGTCTTCTCCTCCTACTGGGATTCTCAGTGAACACAAAAAAGTCACATTTGATCCCTTCTCAACAAATGGTATTCTTGGGAGCCCTCTTAAATACAACCTTACAAAGGGCCTTCCTCACTCCAGAAAAACAAACACAGCTGGCTTCTATTTTCAACACCTTGGCAACTCTATCTCAGCTCACTGCAAGGAAATTCCTGCAGACTCTGGGCTACATGGCTTCCTGCATTCTGTTGATCCCAAACGCAAGGCTTCATATGAGAAAGCTTCAATGGTATCTGAAAAGTGTATGGTCACAGCATTACCACGATCTGGATATTCTGATTCCTCTGATCCCCTGCCTCCAGAGGGAGTTCCTCTGGTGGTCCAGGGTATGTGCTTTAAACGAAGGAAAGCCTTTTCGTCTACCTCAACCTACTCAAATCCTAACCACAGACGCCTCGGATTATGCTTGGGGAGCACACTTTCTAGACAATTGCCAGCAGGGAACCTGGACAAAGGACCATCTTCACTGGCACATCAATCTGAAGGAAATGTTGGCAGTTCAAAATGCTCTTCTAGCCTTCAAGAACCTTTTGCAACCAGGGCCTCTGCTAATTCGTACAGACAACACCACGGTCATGTGGTACATCAACAAGCAGGGGGGTTCTCATTCGTACCCCCTTTGCAGACTAGCTATGGCTTTATGGGACACAGCTCTAAATTTGAATCTACATCTTCAGGCTCAATTCATTCCAGGGGAACAGAATCTCTTAGCAGACAGCCTGAGCAGAAACATTTCAGATCCTCACGAATGGATACTAGACACCAACTTATTCAACAGGATTACTGCAGTTTGGGGATGTCCCCAGATAGATCTGTTTGCATCCCATCTCAATCATCAGCTGCCTCGCTTTTGCACCAGGTCCTTCCACAAAACAGCTTGGAAAGTGGATGCCCTGTCCTTCAGCTGGAGAAGCCTTTCAGGATATGCCTTCCCTCCTCTTCCTCTACTACCTCGGGTATTACTGAAGATAAAACAGGACAAGCCCAAGTTCCTCATCCTGATTGCTCCAAATTGGCCTCGACAGTTTTGGTATCCAACTTTAAAGCACCTGTTCTTGGAGCCTCCTTGGATTCTCCCTCTGAACCCTTCTCTTCTGTCCCAGCATCAGGGTCAGTTACTACATTCCAATCTCAAGACCCTTTGCCTGGCAGCTTGGCTCTTCAAAGGAATTTGATTTCCTCTAGTCTTCCCAAACAAGTTTTGGATGTCCTCCTGGAAGCTAGACGGCCTAGCACTAGGAAATCCTATGCCTCTAAATGGAAGAGGTTTTGTATTTGGTTGCAGGACCGAGGTTCGGATCCTCTGGTACCTGATCTCTCTTCTATTTTGCTTTACCTTTCGGATCTTTTATCTAAAGGACTTTCCTTTTCTTCCATTAAGATTCATGCTTCTGCTATTTCTGCTCATTTCAATTCTGATCCTCCTGTTTTTTCTCATCCTTTGATGAGACAATTCTTGAGAGGGGCTAAAAATTTGCGGCCTCCCAGGACCCCTCCTGTTCCTGCCTGGGATCTTAATTATGTTTTAGAAAAACTTACTTTGCCTCCTTTTGAGCCTGCTGCATCTTCAGATATTAAGTTTTTATCTTGGAAGACTGTTCTTTTATTAGCATTGACTTCTGCCAGAAGGGTCTCAGAGTTGCAAGCTCTCATGGCTGTGGAACCATACCTTATTTTCCATCAGGACAGAGTATCCTTGAGGACCAATCCTACTTTCATGCCTAAGGTGATTTCGAAAGTGGCTTTAAATCAGACAATTCACCTTCCTACTTTCTTTCCTAATCCTCAAAATAAAGGGGAAAGGATTTTGCATTCATTGGATGTACACAGACAGTTACGATTTTACCTGGACAAGACTAAAGAGTTCAGAAAGTCTAATCAATTGTTTTTTTCTTTTGCCTCCAGTTCTCTTGGAAAACCTATTTCTAAACAAACTATTTCCAAATGGATTGCTTATGGAATCAGATTTTGTTACACTTATCATGGGAAACAGTTTCCAGGTACCATTAGAAGTCATTCTACTATAGCAGCTGCCACTTCTACAGCTTTCCTCAGAGGAGTCCCTACCAAGGATATCTTGGAAGCTGCCACCTGGAGTTCTGTGCATACTTTTTCCAAGCACTACAATCTCCCACTGTATTCTAAGACCAGGGCAGGCTTTGCCTCTGCTGTTTTGCAGGGTATTCTTGCCTCCCCTTCTTCTGTCTAAAGCCTCCTCCCCTTTTTCACTGCTTTGGGATTCCACCCTACAGTTATGACTGCAACAGTGAAACACGAAGAACATAGTACAGTTGTGTACACCTACCATAAATGTAGATGTTCGAGTGTCTTCACTGTTGCAGTCGTGTTCCCTCCCTCCTATCCCCTCTTTTTCTCTTTTGTGGTGTATTTGTGTTTCCTTGTTGGATTCATTTTTGTTTTATTGGGGACTTCTGACATCTAGGGCAAGAAAGGCTGGAGAAGATGGCGTCGGCTGAGGGCTATGTACCAGAGCGTACTGACGTCAGGGTACTAGCTTGTACAGCCGATACCGGACCCAGACTTTGGGATTCTGGCCGACCTCGGGCTGCCTGCCGGCAGGAGCACCCTACAGTTATGACTGCAACAGTGAAGACACTCGAACATCTACATTTATGGTAGGTGTACACAACTGTACTTTCCTTCTGACTACCAGGATTTACCCTTATCTACTTATGAGGATTCTGATGCAGAGGATTCCATTCCCTCTGCTTCACCTCCAGAAGATTTTTCTTTTGGTGAAATCTTGTATACCCTTATTGAGCATTTCCACTGGGAAAGCCAGGACTGTTCTGCGTCCAAAGAGAGACTTGGGAATTTTTACTTCTGCCTCAACACAGGCGTCTATCTATCCTTCCTATTCTGGAGATTGTAGATGATGATTTCCTGGAATCCAGCCTTACCCCAGACACTTTGCCTCCAGCTCCCAGGAAACCTGACAGGTACTACAGAGTACCTGACTCTCGCAAATTCCTCTTCAAGAATCTCACTGTGGATCCCAGAGACCATTTCCCAAGGACCAAAAGGTATTAAGGCTACTACTGCCAGAAATCCTACCCCCTCTGATAGGGACTTCAGAACTTTAGACAGATTGGGTAAGAATGTATACACTTCTGCTACTTTGGCCATTAGGGCTTTAACTTGCCAGTTTCATGTGTTAAAGTATCAGCAGCATATTATGGGACTACTAAAACAGAAAATGGTGTTGATTCCTGACTGTGCTGAACACAGAGTTGCAAGAGCTAATGCATTCTGCTGAACAAGTTGGTAAATGTGCTTTGCAGTGTGGTTTTGATGCTTTGGAAGCATCTTGCAGGGCTGCTTTAACTGGGTCTGTACTGAGAAGGCATGCTTGGCTTAAGGAACAAAACTTGCCAGATCATGTTAAAGCTAAATTACTGGATGCACCCTTAAACCAAGAATGCCTTTTTGGCAACAAAGCAGAAGCCCTCAAAAAGATGGAGGAGAAAGCTAAATCTGTGCAAACTGTTAGATTTCTTACAAGTACAGTCTCCTAGATTCAGTAGGCATTGGCCTTTTAAAGAAGTGGTCTTTTCATGTCCCTTCCAGGCCTTCTCAGTCCAAACCGAGGAGCAGCAGACCAAAACTTCATTCTCAGGCTATGCACAGATTAAAGCAGTGGGGGGCTCCAACTTCCAAAGCAGGGAGTAGTAAGCCACTCCCAATGTGAAAATGGCACAATGACTTATCCTTAACTCTTCCAAGCCCTGCTCATCTACTTGCTCCCTTAGGAGGAAAGCTCACCCTGCGTGCAAAAACCTGGGGACTCGTTACCCAGGGCAAATGAGTTTTAAACATAGCTTCCCTAGGATACCGATTTCACTTCCACTCATTTACCAACCCCAAGTGGATGGCCAGGCCCCCCCCCCCCGATCAGTGGGCAGAGGCCCAAAAACAAGTTCTCCCTCTCCTCAGTATGAGGGCTATTCAACCTGTGCCAGCAGAACAAAGGGGACAAGGTTTTTATTCAGGACTGTTCCTGGTTCCCAGAAAAGAAAATTCCTGGTGTCCTATCCTGGACCTGTCTATTCTCAACACCTTTCTGGTGGTTCCAAAATTTAAAATGCTAACTCTTCATCTTCTTCCTATGCTAGCCAAGGATGCCTGGCTGACAACCTTAGACTTAAAAGAAGCTTACCTGCACATTCCAATAAGGGAATCCTGCAGACAATACCTACGTTTCAGGGCGGGCTCCATGCACTATTAGCTCTCTGCAGTTCCTTTTGGCTTGTCTACTATACCCAGGGTATTCACAAAGTGCCTAGCTCCAGCCATTGCATTTTGCAGGCAAGAAAGATTCAGATTTACCCATACTTGAACGATTGCCTGATTCAGGCAGACAGTCAGGATTTGCTATTACAACACCTGGCATTTGTAAAGAGACTTCTAACCTCACTGGGGTACACCATCCATGAGAAGAAATCACACCGAGTACCCTGTCAACAGATTGTATTCCTGGGAGCAAGCTTGAACACAACTTCCCAGATAGCATTCCTTACTCTGGAGAAAGTTTATTTGACAACCTACTTCAACCTACTGCCCACAAAAACCCAGCGTTCTGCAAGGAAATCCTGCAAGCCCTGGGGTTCATGGCCTATTGCATTCTGTTAATTCCATATGCAAGACTGCATATGAGGAAACTTCCTTTCTAAAAAGTCTATGGTATCAAAATTTTCAGGACCTAGAAACAATGATTCCAGTCATTCCTTGTATAAGGGCAGAGTTCCTTTGGTGGGGAGAAGGCTGCTACCACAAAAAGGGGCTCCCTTTCACTCTACCCCCTGCTGCCCAAACCCTAACAGACGCACCAGACTATGCATGGGGGGCTCACGTGGCAGGGAAGTGCATTCAGGACAAATGGAAGCCGAAACAGATGCACCTGCATATCCATCAAAAAGAAATGCTAGCTGTACAGAATGCTCTGACAGCCTTCAAAGACCTTATTCTTCCAGGACAAGTATTGGTAAAGGCAGTTATGTGGTACATAAATGAGCAGGGGGGAACTCATTCCTACCCACTCTGCAGACTAACCATGGCTTTGTGGAACACAGCCTTGAACTACCAAATGAACTTGCAGGCTCAATTCCTGCCAGGCAAACTAAATTCACTGGCAGATGACTTGAGCAGAAATCTCAGACCCACACGAATGGAAACTGGAACCCAAAATATTCAAGCTCTTGAACAAATGGGGGACACCAGAGGTAGACCTGTTTGCCTCCCTTCAGAATTAACAATTGAACAAATTCTGCAGCAGAACTCCCCACACTCAAGCTTGGAGAGTGGATGCCCTGTCCTTTACCTGGGGAAGCCTCTCAATTTATGCCTTCCCACCTCTGTCTTTCTTCTCAAAGGATCTACTAAAGATCAAACAGGACAAGCCAAGGACAATACTGATTGCCCCAGACTGGCCATGCCAGCACTGGTATCCTTTTTTGCGCAGTCTGACAGTGCTACAACCATAGCACCTGCCTCAGACCCCCTCCCTGCTGTCCCAGCAGGCGGGCCAGGTTCTGCACCCTTAGCTTCAAACCCTGACCCTTGCAGCCTGGCTAATTCCCTGAGCTCACCCCTAGCAACCCTCAGTAAGCAGGTGCTTCATGTCATTCTTGAGGCAAGGAGGCTTAGTACTAGAAAATCCTACTCAGAAAAGTGGAAAAGATAATGTTCCTGGAGCCAGGCTCAGGGGAGAGGCACAGTGGTGCCCAGCTTACCCCATATTCTAGATTTGTTGCGTCTTTCAGCTTTTCCCAGTTAGGGGGTCACCACAGCGGAACTCCGGTCCGCTAATGATTGGCAGTAGATTTTTACGTGCTGAGTTGCCAGCCCTGACACACAACCTTCAACGAAGGTACGCCCATTCATGCACGTCTCCACACACAAGACGCTTTAGCTGAGAATCGAACAGGACAATTTCTTACTGTGAGGCGACAATGCTACCGCAGCACCACCACCTCAGTTGCCACTTAACAGAAATGCTCCATAAGGGCCTATCTTTCTCTTCAGTTAAGATTTATGCCTCTGCCATTTCAGCACATTATAATACGGAGCCACCCCTATTCTCTCATCCCTGCTAAAACAATTCCTTAGAGGGGCCAAAAAATTAAGACTCCCCCCAGGAGAGCTCCCACTCCAACCTGGGACCTTAACTTTGTATTGGAAAAACTCGCTCTTCCCCCCTTTGAACCACCGGCTACAGCAGAGCTGAAATTCCTTTCCTGGTAAACCGTCTTCTAGCCATCACTTCAGCAAGAAGAGTGTCTAAACTGCAGGCACTCATGCCAGTGGAACCTTTCATTATCTTCCATGCGGACAGGGTTTCCCTCGGGACTAATCCATCCTTTTATGCCCAAGGTGGTGTCTAGTGTGGCTCTAAACCAGTCCATTCATTTGCCTACTTTTTCCCCTAATCCTCAAAATAAGGGGGAAGGGACACTGCATTCTCTGGATGTGCACAGACAGCTTAGATTCTGTTTGGACAGAACTAGGCCTCTCAGAAATTCTGACCATCTGCTAGTTAGTTTTGCTGCAGGAGCAGAGGGCAAGGCCATTTCAAAGCAAACCATTTCCAAATGGATAGCCCATTACATTAATTTCTGCTACAAGCACCATGGAAAACCTACCCACAGGGGATAAGATCACATTCCACCAGGGCTGCATCTACCTCTACAGCATTTCTCAGAGGAGTCCCCTACCAGGGACATCCTGGAGGCTGTGTACATATTTTCACCAAGAATAACCATCTGCCTATCTTTTCTAAATCCAGAGCTGGATTTTCCACAGCAGTCTTGCAGGGCCTGATTGCTAGCCCCAATGCTGTAACTGCCTCCTCCCTTCCTTAGCTTTGGGAATCAACCCAAATGTGATGACTGCAACAGTGAAACATGAAGAATATAGTAAAGTTGTGTACACTTACCATAAATATAGATGTTCAAGTGTATTCACTGTTGCAGTCCTGGTTACCCCCCTCCAGCCCCCTGACTTTTTTTGTCTCTACCTTTCCTTCTTGTTTGGCATATATTATATCATGTCTATTTGCTTTTTGCTGGGGGTGTTCCGTGCCATATAATTGCTTCCTGTTGTGGGGGCACCTGACATCTGGGGCAAGAAAATGTGATGTAATGGCATCGGCTGCATGTTTTATACCCCTGACGACCTGACGTCCTGGAAGAAGTGACAGCATCCGACGCAGAAATCCGAATACTCTAGTATTCAGACTGGCTGAGGGCTACCTGCAGGCAGATAACCCAAATGTGATGACTGCAACAGTGAATACACTCTAACATCTACATTTATGGTAAGTGTACACAACTGTACTTCATTTTTTGAGAAGGTGTCGTAACTGTGAATCACAGTTTGATTGTGAAAGGATGTTTTTTCCTCAGTTTTCTAATTCACTTTCTGAGTAAAGCATGACTTCTCCCAGTCCCTTTGAATGCTTCTCTCTCTGAAATGATTTCCATAATGAATAAGATGTTCTTCATGTTTCACTGTTGCAGTCATTACATTTGGGTAATCTACTGGCAGGTTGCCCTCAGTCGACCTGAATTCCAAAGTCTTGGGTCCTGCGTTGGTTGCGGTCTTCTCTTCCATGACATCAGGTCATCAGGGGTGTAAAACATGCAGCCGACACCATTTTCTTTAGTCCTTCTTGCCGTGCGGTGCCCGAAGCAAAAGCATTTCGCAAGTGCCGGTCGGCCGACTACTGAAATGTTTGAGTTTATGAACCGAAGTCTTCATTAAAGCTAAGTACCCCATTGGGGAAACTTTTTTCTTGCCTTTTACCAATGTCAGAAAAAGTTAATAATTGTGGGAAGCAAATACCTCATAAGGTTTTCCATTTATACTGTATTCCTTGCCTAGGCCCTGGTCGCAACGTGCCTGGCTGTCGGTTTTGTGCTAGATTTAACCAGCACACTATTAAGCGTCAGTATATTTTTACATCCAAGTATTTTGGAAACAGATTTAACTACCCAGGAATGTCATCGGATAGCAATCCGACTACCGGAGTACATAAAAAATGCAAAGAAAAGGACAGAGAAAGGTAGTCGACATCCAAAACCGACAAAGCTCCTAAGCCAGTTGCCGGTACTTGGTGAGGCGCTTTTGCAGCCCCTAATACCCGCTACCTTCGAGTCGCAGGCCTCTACTGACACCCATGTGGAGTCCGGCATGCCACAAGATACTCAAGGTATTGGACCGACGGATGCATCTCCCTCAGATGGGTCTGGAGACGCTGAGCAGGCACCGGCTTCTGAGGGTGTATTCAGACCTCAACATTTATATATCAAACTGACGAAAGCTGCAAAACCAAAGGCAAAGACATCTTCTAAAACTAAAAAACTGATGCCTGAGCTACATGCACAGGCCTCTATGCCTAAAAAACGGATGATCAAAATGGCTGAAGACCTTATTACCTTGATCAGGGATACCCATCCTCCTCCAGATAAGAGGCCTAGGCAAGACTTTGACTATGAATCTTCATATCAGATTTCTATTTTTTTCTGATTCCTCTTCTGATCAGGAATTAACTTTACCTCCCTATGAGGATTCTGATGCTGAGGAGTCTATTCCATCTGCATCTCCTCCAGAGGATTATTCATTTTGAGGAACCTTGCATACTTTGAGGGAACATTTACACTGGGAGAGTCAAGACTTCTCAGAATCAGAAAAAGAGGCTCAGGGATTTCCTTCTCCCTCAGCACAAGCCTTTAGCCATTCCCCCTGTTTTAGACATTGTGGATGATGTGTTTTCGGAGTCAAGCCTGACCTCTGACTCCTTACCTCCGGCTCCCAGTAAGCCTGACGGATATTACAGGGTCCCTGACTCTCATAATTTTTTATTTAAAACCCTGCTGCTGATCCTGAAACTATTTCACAGGGTCCAAAGGGAGTTAAGGCCTCAACAGCAAAAAAACCCTACCCCCTCCGACAGAGATTAAGTGCACTTGTCAGAAGGGGAAAAAAGGTTTATACATCTGCAACCTTGGCAATCAGGGCCTTAAACTGTCAATTTCATATGCTTAAGTACCAACAACATGTTATGGGATTGTTGAAACAGAAAATGATGATTTCAGAATGTGCAGAAAATAAGGAATTGCAGGAATTATTGCATGCAGCTGAACAAGTTGGAAAGCATACTTTGCAATGTGGTTTTGTTTCTTTAGAGGCTTCCTGCAGGGCCGCAGTTACTGGATCTGTAATTAGGAAGCATGCCTGGTTAAAGGAACAACATTTGCTTGATCATGTTAAAGCTAAATTGCTAGATGCACCTTTACAGCATGATTCTTTTTGGTATTAAGGCAGAAGAGGTTTTAAAGAAAATTGAAGACAAGACCCCGGCCATAAATAAGCTATACAACAGAAGGAGGAAGCTACTACATGATAGAGCAAAATCCCAAAAAGGGAAGGCATCTCTGATCAGCACTAGCAAGAAACTACGATCCCTCATAAAATTATTTAAGGCCAGCTTCGAAAGAAAAATTGCACAAGACACTAAAGATAATCACAAGGCCTTCTTTAATTATGTCAGGAATCTGGGAGGCAACTCCCTGATATGCTCTGAGTTGGTACAAAATGACAAAAAATACACTGATCCTACAGACATTGCCAACATCCTGGCAAACAGGTTCAGTGCAAACTCCCCCCCCCCCCCCCCCCAAAAGACCAAATGTCTATCCCAACAGAATGTAGCCTCCCTGACATCACAAATGCACAGGTGAGAGCTGCCCTCTCCAAAGCAAAGAAACACAGCATTGATGGGACCAGACGGCGTCCCGGGCTGCGTCTTACACGAGCTCCAAGAAGAACTAAACCCTCACATAAAGTCACTGTTCAATCTCTGCCTTACTACAAGATATGTACCCAAGGAATGGTGTACAGCAACAGTGGCCCCACTCCACAAAGGTGGTGCCACAGCGGACCCAGGAAACTATCGCCCTATAAGCCTGACTAGTCTGGTCTGCAAAGCTATGGAGCGTATCATCATGGAACTCATAAACAAGGACATTAGTAACCTCCAGACACTGGATCCCACCCAATTCGGCTTTAAGGGCATATCTTGCCTCTTGAACCTGGTCGACTTCTTTGAAACAGTTACCAAGGCCATAGATGAAGGGAAGTTAGTCTACACGGTCTACCTGGACCTTGCAAAAGCCTTTTACACAATACCCCACTCGGGCATCATAAATAAGCTCACCAGCTTAAATACCAACCCCTATGTCACAAGATGGGTTGCAAACTGGCTCAGGGATAGAACCCACATGGTCAGAATTGCAGGTGCCATGTCAGACTCCAAACCAGTTACAAGTGACGTCCCACAAGGCTCAGTCTTGGGACCTCTCTTGTTCGGTATATACTTCTCTGAGGTACAGGCTAATACGGGAGGACTATGGCTGACCAAGTTCGCAGATGACTGCAAGCTGGGCGCCATAGTAGACTCTCCGGCTGACACGTCTCACAGACGGATAACTGGTGCCAGAGCCATGGCCTGAAGCTAAATGCCAAAAAGTGCATAGTCATCCCCTTTGGGAAAAACAAAGTGCCCACAAATTACCACATAGGTGGTAATCCATTAAGTACGGAAGAAGTAATTAGGGATTTGGGAACCCAAGTAGATAGAAACCTCTCTTTTGACAATCACGTTGCCAGAGTGGTTAGAAAGACCTTCTATATAGCCCACCTTATCACGAAAGGGTTCACATCTAGAACAAGAGAGGTCATTGTGCCCCTCTACTCATCAGGCCCATAATTGAATACAATGCCCCATTTGGGATGTACCTTACCCAACACCTGCAGCAACTGGAGAGGCCCCAAAAGTACCTCACCAGGAGGATCAAGGGACTCAAACAGATGCCCTATGCAGTTCGGCTAAAGAAACTCCAGCTCTACTCAGTTGCTTACTGCCTACTCAGAGGTGATCTATGCCTGACGTATAAAGCCATGTCCAACCCAGAATTAATGGACATGCTCCACCTCAGGAAATCCAAATCCCTTAGAGTTACACGCTCCAGGGACTTAAACCTCAGCACAGAAATAAATAGGACATGCTGGAGGGACAGATTCATATCCCAGAGGATGCCCTCACTCTGGAACAGAATCCCAATCCATGTTAGGCAGAGCCCCTCACTGACCCTCTTCAAGAGAAATCTTGACGAGTGGATGGGAGATCGTAAGTTCACCCCTGGGATCTCTTCTGTGTCCCTGCTAGACAGAGGCACAGTCAACCAATCTAAAAGGGCGGCGAAAGCCAAACACACTCTGGCTAGGCTTGTAAATGCCCCAGGGCAGATAGCCTAGTATCAACCTATGAACAAAGCTAAGTCTATGCAAACTGTTAAATGATTTTTTACAAGTGCAGCCACCTAGATTCAGTAGACACTGGCCTACAAAAAATTGGTCCTTTCCTGTGTCAGACAGATCTCAAAGGGGCATATCCAGATGCCCCAAGGGTTCCAGATACCAGGCTCAAGACTCATACAGGTCAAAGCATTGGGGCGCGTCCACCTCCAGATCTTAAGGAGATAAAGCACAAACCTACAGAAAGCAATCCCAATGACTTCCCTCTGCCTTCACCAAGCACTTACCTTTTGGCAGCACGCATAGGGAGAAAATTAGCACTTTTTGCTCAAAATTGGCAATTAATAACCCAGGACAAGTGGGTACTAAACATCGTATCACAGGGATACAGATTCCATTTACACACTCTGCCAATGACAGATGGTTGGCCATATCTGCCAAAAAAACAATGGGCAGAGGCACAGAAACAGGTTATGTCCCTCATGGGTATGGGGGCCATTCAGACAGTACCAGAACAGGAAAAGGGACAGAGTTTTTAGTCGACTGTTCTTGGTACCCAGAAAAGACGAGGCCTGGCGGCAAATACTGGAGTTATCGATTTTGAACCCATACCTGGACATTCCAAAAATCAAAATGCTCACTTTGCAATAGCTTCTGCCCATGCTGGGCAAGAATGCTTGGCTGATGACTTTAGACCTTAAAGAGGCATACCTGCATGTCCCAGTGAGACAGGCGTGCAGAAGATACCTCAGATTCAAGGCTGGCTTAATGCATTACCAAGTCTCTGTACTGCCCTTTGGCTGATCTACTGCGCCCAGGGTCTTTACAAAGTGTCTTGGACCAGTAATTGCATTTTGCAGACAAAGAAATATTCAAATATATCCATACTTGGACGACTGTCTCATTCAAGCAGAGAACAAGGACACTCTTCTACGACACCTGGCATTTGTGAAAAGGCTTCAAACATGCCTAGGGTACACAATAAACAAAAAGAAATCACAACTGGTGCCCTCTCAAAAGATAACATTCCTGGTACAAGCTTGAATACAACTGCCCAGATGGCTTACCTCACGCCAGACAAAGGCAACTGACTACTTAGTTCAAACTGATGGCAACAAAAACCCAGTCTTCAAGACAAATTCTGCAGGTTCTGGGCTTCATGGCATCCTGCATCCTACTAATTCCATATGCAAGACTGCATATGAGGTGGTACCTAAAAAGTTTATGGAGTCAACATTCACACAGTCTGGAAACAATGATTCCTCTCATTCCCTGCCTGCAACAGGTGTTTCTATGGTGGGCAAATTCCTGCCACCACAACATGGGACAGCCCTTCACTCTACCCCCTGCCAGCCAAACCTTAACAACAGACGCATCAGATTATGCCGGGGGTGCCCACATGGCAGGAAGATGCATTCAGGGAATATGGGCACCTAATCAAATGCATCTACATATCAACCAGAAAGATGCTAGCTGTTCAAAATGCCTTAACAGCCTTCAAGGACTTACTTCATCCAGGACAACTACTGATAAAGACTGGCAACACCACAGTCATGTGGTATATAAACAAGCAAGGGGGCACACACTCATAACCCTTTTGCAGATTAGCCATGGCACTGTGGGACACAGCTTTGACCTTCCATATAAATTCCATATAAATTTTCAAGTTCCTGCCAGGAAAACCAAACACTCTGGCAGACAATTTAAGCAGAAATCTTATGGATCCTCACGAGTCGAAACTAAATCCACAAGTCTTCAGCATGATAGCAGAGAAATGTGGAAGCCCAGACATAGATCTGTTTGCCTCTCCTCAAAATTATCAACTGAAAAGTTTCTGCACAAGGACTTATCACAGGCAAGCATGGAAAGTGGACGCACTATCCTTCAGTTGGAAAGACTTGTCAGTTTACGACTTCCTTCCTCTGCTTCTTCTACCCAAGGTCCTCCTAAAAGTCAGACAAGAGAAGCCAAAAATGATATTAATTGCCCGGACTGGCCCCGCCAATACTGGTACCCATTCCTAAGGAACTTGTCTCAATACCCAGCTTGGACCTTGCCTCAAAAACCACAACTACTGTCCCAGCAGAACAATCAGATCCTGCACAATCAACTACAGACTCTGAACCTGGCCGCATGGCTAATCCTGTAATCATACAAACGACACGCCTCAGTAAAGCTGTGATGGATGTCATTTTGGAAGCCAGAAGGCCTATTACTAGAAAATCTTATGCTGACAAATGGAAGAGATTCTGTGCTTGGAATCAAGCACAAGGAACTGATACAGCAGAACCACATATTCCTCAGATATTACAATACTTAACTGAGATGCTTGACAAAGGCCCATTTTTCTCATCAATCAAAATCCATGCCTCTGCCATTTCGGCTCATTACAATACAGAGCCACCAATCTTTTCTCATCCTTTACTAAAGCAGTATCTTAGAGGAGCAAGAAATTTAAGGCCTCCTAGAAGATCACCATTACCTGCATGGGACCTCAATTATGCATTGGAAAAGCTCACCCTGCCTCCATTTGAACCAGCTGCTACCACTGATATAAAGTTCTTATCATGGAAGACAGCTCTGCTACTAGCAATTACTTCAGCAAGAAGAGTTTTAGAACTACAGGCCCTCATGGCTGTAGAACCTTTTATCATATTTTACCCAGACAGGGTGTCTCTGAGGACAAATCCTACTTTTATGCCTAAGGTCTTTTCCAGTGTGGCTCTTAACCAAACAATTCATCTGCCAACTTTTTATCCAAATCTGCAGAACAAAGGGGAGAGAATTCTGCATTCCTTGGACGTACACAGACAGCTAAGATTCTGCTTAAGCAGGACTAAAGCTCTAAGAAAAACTGAGCAATTACTAGTGTCATATGCTTCAGGATCAGAAAGAAAGGCGATTTCAAAGCAGACAATTTCAAAGTGGATAAGCCATTGCATCCGTTTCTGCTACTTACACCATGCAAACCTGTGCCCAAAGGCATTAGATCTCACTCCACCAGGGCTGCAGCTGCTTCAGCAGCCTTTCTCAGAGGAGTACCAACCAAGGACATTCTAGAGGCTGCTACTTGGAGTTCTGTTCACACCATTACAAAGCATTACCATTTTCCTCTCTACTCTAAGTCCAGGGCAGGCTTTGTCACTGCAGTGCTGCAGGGCCTTATAGCCTCACCTAATGCTGTTTAACTCCAGCCTCCCAACCATAGCTTTGGGATGCTACCCAAATGTGATGACTGCAACACTGAAACACGAAGACCATTGTACAGTTGTGTACACTTACCATAAATGTAGATGTCCGAGTGTATTCACTGTTGCAATCCAGGTTACTCTCCTGCCATCCCCGTTATTCTACAGTTTATCTTATCTTTCCTTCTCTATTTTCTACAACCTATGTGATGTATTTGCTTGTAGATGAAGGTAAAGTTTATATTGATGCGTGTGTGTGTGTGTGTGTGTGTGTGTGTGTGTGTGTATATATTTATAATATTGCTACCTTTTTGGGGGCACCTGACATCGGGGGCAAGAAAAACTAAAGAAAATGGCATCGGCTGCATGTTTTATACCCCTGACCACCTGACGTCATGGAAGAGAAGACAGCAACTGACGCAGGACCCAAAACTTTGGAATTCAGGCCGACTGAGGGCAACCTGCCAGCAAATTACCCAAATGTAATGACTGCAACAGTGAATGCATTCAAACATCTTCATTTATGTTAAGTGTACACAACTGTACTTTGTTACATTGGGAGCATGACATTCCACACACACTGAAGTTTTATGTTTAATTACAATGGATTGTCCTGAATTTACACCAGTTTATCCTGTTCTTTCAGTATTGGAGGATATATTTATGCATTAAGAGCCAGCCTGCTGCCCCCAAGAAAGCAGATACATTGTAAAAAGTTTCTCATTCTTATAAGTTTTTATATACTAACACCATATCATGCCCCATATCATGCCAACCAGCTATTGCTATAGTGAACCCAGCTACAGCTAACCATCTGGTTAATACTAATCCCTCCTCTTGTGACGAGGATTGGAAAGCTTTTGATAGACTTTTGGGTGGGAGGTTGTATTCCGCAATGCTTGGTTTTAGAATTCTCAGCTGTCTGGTTCATATGTAAGTTTATGGTTTCCTATGTTGAGAGCATGAGGAGTGTTATGGCATCTTGCTGTTCTGAGGAAAATAACATTTTTGTACAACCTGATTGAAATGTGCTTATTCTCTGCCAGTTCTAGGGTTGCTGCCACTGGAACTGTTGCGATTGCATACCAAAAACCTTTTTGAGGATGTTAAAGCTAACATTTTAAATTTCCCACTGTTAGTTTTTAGACCGTCTGCTGCAGAGGTCCTTAAAATGTGTGATGAGAGGTAAGCTGATTTTAAGGAATTTGATTTTTCACCCCTGCTCCAAGTTTGCCAACAGTTTTGGTACTACCTCCACAGCTTTCATAAAAAGCATAATGAAGTCCCAGCAAACCACTGAAAAGCAAATGTTTAAAAATACAGTGGCAGGAAGGTTTCCAAAAGAAAACAAGAATGCCCCAGAACAAAGGACAGTCTAATAAGTCATCATGACAATGAAGAATTTCCAACTCCTCCCAACACACCCACACACTTATACAGTCTGTCCCCGAAATCCTTCCAGAAAGTCTGATTCTCCATTTCTGTCTTTGGCAACACTTCCAGGCAAATGGGTTCTAAGAGTAATCCATCAAGGTTGCAAATTGGTGGTGGGAGTCTTTTTTCCTTTTGGGGGATACCTCCTCACATGCCGTCCTACTCGCTTCTGTACACTGTTCATTCATCACAGGATTGCTCAGGCGGTAATAGGAGCTCTGTGTCATCCTGAGTTAGGGGAAGGGTTTGTATTGCAATGTTTCTTGTGCCAAAGAAAATATTTTTGGAGTACAGTTCTCTATCTTCCCTTTATGAATTAGTTTGTGGGAGATGCCCTGACTGAGGTCACTATTGTAGTATTCCAGTAGTGACCTATTGTCCATCTGGGCTTTCGAAGTTTAACCTTCCCTTGCTTGTATATCCAACGTATGACCTCAACTCATAAGAGTAGGGGTATATAGGCAAAAGTATGAGAGTAGATCATCAGACTGTCTCATCGCTAGCCCAAATGCAGGTCTCGTATCCATCGGACTGATCATTTGGTTGTTGGCACCGTAGCTTCTTTAAAAAAAAAAAAAAAAAAAAAAAAAGAGTGCCTTTTATGGTGCTTTTCTTTGCTTACCTACATTTTTTCCCTATTTCTGTATTAGATGTCCGCTAATAGGGTTAAGTGCAGTAGGCAAATCCCATAAAAAGATCTTCATGCCCAGTCTTTCTTATACCTAGGCATATAACTTGACTACAAGGCCTGTTCCATTTGCCAGTCCTTTGTTCATAGACTTTGCAATCCCATCTGTCTTTGTTAAACACTTTCTTGGACACCCAATATCAGAAGCATTTGGTCCACTCCAGGATGGTGGTTCCTACTTCCCTAGATATATACCTCCATCCCACAAGGAAAACCTCAAAAGGCCTAGGCCAGATACTCGGTCTACCCATAGTATGTCCGACTTCACCTCTGATGCCCTCTACAGTGACCCTACAGGAGGCTGGTACAGCTTAAGAGGGCTTTATGACGAAGTTATCCCTATGGAGAAGAGGGAAATGTGGCTCATCATTTCAGAGGGTCCAGGGGCATCCCGCAAATTCTAAACAGGGAAGAGCTCCCCTGTAAGATAATCAAGGTAAGTCAGGGGTCTGAACTGCCCTGACTGGTTCAGCAGACTCGCTCTAAAGAAGAAACAACAAAAAGGTAAGCATGCGTCTTTACCCTCCCCATCTAGGGAGAAGGAATGGATGGACTTTCTCAAAGCCGTGGTGGCCCTGAAACCACCTTCAATTTCTGCCCTCCTTCCACCTCCTACACTTCAGAAAAGTTACTGTTGATTCTTCTTCTTTGAAGATGAAAAGGCCTCTGACTCTGACCATTCTCTTGCCTCCTCTCAAACCTCTCCCCTGGACAAATTCCTTCCGATGATGTATGTCTGTCTCCCCTGACTCTCCTGTTGAAGCTTCCTTTGGGGAGACAGTTGTAAACATGATAAAACATTTTGAGTGGGAGTCTGGACAGATTACCGATGTCCAGAAAAGGTATTACAACAACTTAGAAATGGGCACCCTTGTCTCATCTCTGGCCCTGAAGTTGTGGAGTCTTTATTGGATGCATTTCAGTGTACCTCTGCTACCCCTGGTTTGCAGCCACCTGCCTCCAAAAGACCAGACCAATTTTAAAAAAGTTCCAGTTGAACTTGTTCTTGTATAAGAATCCTGTGGCAGACTCTTCTGCAGTTACACTCTCCCCTAATAAACTTTCTAGACTTCTTGCCAGTGCCATTAACCTCTGTTCAAATTGAGACAGAGCAGTGGTTAGGTGGGGAAAAATGCTGTCCCTGCACAAACTGTTGCCTATCATACTTTCACAGACATGTTTAGTTTCTCTGGGCCTAAAGAATGCCTATCTTCATGTACCCATTTGGCCCTTCTGCAGAAGATTCTTCAGGTTCTGTACTGGCTCATCTCACTTTCAGTTTACTTTGCTTCCCACAGTTTCAAGAGTTTTCACAAAATATCTAGCACCAGTGATAACTTTTTGCCACACTCAGGGAATTCAGATTTTCCCCTTCTTATGTGATCTGATAATCCAGACTACCTCTCCACAGATCCTGCTGCAACATCCCCAGTTCACCCTGTACTGTAAACTCCTCTTGTAGCTGAGTTCAGTGTCTGCTACAAAAAGTCCTCCCTCCAACAACTCAGGACCTAGGGTTTCTGGGCTGCAGATTTGACACCAGAAGAATGCAGACTTACTTGCCTCAGGGAAAAGTGTAGAACCTTGCATCTTGTTTTCACAGCCTTTCCTCCCTTCTCTGATGCTCGGCCAGTGAAATCCTAAGAGCTTTAAGATTCACGGCAGTAAATATCCCAGTGATCCACCTGGCCAAATTGCATACAAGGAAAGTTCAGTGGTGTCTGAAAACAGTATGGGCCCAGCACACTCACACTATAGACAGTGTTTCCTCTCATACTTCATCTCAGAAAGGATATGTCATTGTGGGTAGACCAGGTGAAATTCAATCCATGGCTGCCCTTCATCCCACCAGATCCAGTTCAGGTAATGTACGCAGATGCCTCTGAGGTCTGGACAAGAACTTAGTGTATGGGACAGATGGCAGTCCAAACTCAAAAAAGAACACAACACATCAAGCTGACATATGAAGGCTCTTATCCTAGCTCATTAAGTTTTCTCACATATTTGGAAACCAAATCCTTTTTCGGTATTCACAGACAACATAACGATCATGTGGTACTTCATTAAGCTAGGAGACTCCAGATCATATCAGCTGTGCAGACTTGCACAGAGGGCCTGGAATCTTGCCACCCAAAAGAGCATGTCCCTACCTGCCATGTACATCCAATTACAGGAAAATGTGTGTGCAAACTCATAAAGCAGAGCCTTGGAGGACCCTCACAGATGGACCCTGAACAGACTAGTCTTCCCGAACATCCTTCACCGTTGATGGACTTCTCAGATAGATTTGTTTGCCTCAGAGAGCAATAAACAACTTCACTTTCTTTTGCACCAGGAACTCTTCCCCTTCAGCCTGGAGGACAGGTGCCTTCTCCTTTCAGTGGACAGGGAAGATGTCCTGACTGAAGTCACTATTGCTGTATTCCTGACATATGGGATTGTTACTGCAGACATCTGTTCGGGGTACCAAAGCTTCATCTTCCCTAGGGCATATGTTCAACGTGTGACTTCAGCTCTTATGCAGTGGGGTATATAGACAGATATACTAAAATGATTCCTCTGACTATTTTGTGGGAAGCACGAACACAGGTCGTACATCCTTTGGACTGTTGACTGTTTGGACATTGTTACCTTTGCCTCTATCATTTATCCAGATAAGTGCCGTGTTGAGGAACCTTCCTTTTTTCTACATTTTGTTGAAAGTTGTAGATGCCAGCTAGAAGGGGGTTAGTGCGAGTGCAGTAGGCAGATTACAAATAAGGGCTTGAATTCCAAGTGTCTTTTTTGCCTAGGCCTGGAACGCGATCACAAATATTGCTCAATCTGTCAATCGTTTTATTCCAAAAGCCCTTAGGTGTTGACAGTAGAAAGCCTTAACCTTTCTCAAAGCCAAGTGCCTTAAACACATGCCCTAGTCCAAGATGGTTGACTCCGCATCCTCTGATGGCTCTGCCGCAAAAGAAAAAAACTAATGAGATTAAAAGATTCAAAGAAAATGTTGTCATTTAGGAAACACAAGTGCAACCTAAACAAAATTTTGGGTATCAGCTCATCATCAGATTACAGAGGCATTTTAAGTACAAGACATATATACACAACTATTCTAATGACTAATACACAAAAAAATATTCTTTATAACCTGTTTCTAGTCTGGTAAAACTATCCATGCATATAAACCTAAGCATATGAGCAAGTAATACTGTACACAGAAAGAGAAGAAAAGGCAGTTAGTTAATACTGACACATGAGGAATAATTGCAGTTGCACTTTTAAGAGAAAAATATTGCACTTCTGCAAGAATATAATAACTATAGTGAATTAAATGATCTCGCTAGTAATATTTTACTGAAATTATGTTTGGAGGTAGACGTCCAAGTTGATGTCAGAGCTTGAGCCTTAGTACTGTTTGATAGAAGCTGTTCAAGAGCCTGGAGATCCTACAGTGGATGATGCTGTACCTCTTGCCATATGAAAGTCTAACAAACCAGCCAAGTGTATGCCCTATTTATGCTTCTTGTTGCGAAAAGTTCTTGTGTGGTTGGAAAATTTGTGCCCATTGTCTTCTGTGCAATCCTCACCACTCTTTGAAGCTTCTTCCTCTCTGCTGTAGTACTGTTTCCGAATCACACCTCAAAGTTGCAGGTCAGAATAGTTTCAGTAGCTCTTTTATAAAAAGTGGATAGAGCATTCAGAGGAAGCTTTGCTGTGTGTTGGTGAGCTTTTTTAATAATCTGGCCTATGTTCATGAACCAAGAGAGGTGTTCTGAAATGTGTACCCCCAAAAACTTTGTAGATTGAACTCTCTCTAGCATCTCACCGTCAATCTCAAGTGGCGAGTGAATGTCTGGCCTTTTTCTGAAGTCAATGATTTCTTTAGTTTTGTTGGCATTCAGATCCAAGTCTTTGCACCATTTGATCAGAAAGCTGGCTTTGTTCCTGTATTCTCTGTCATCATCATCATCCCTTATGAGACCCACTACAGTGGAATTTGATATGGTTATTGGGAAATTTCACAGAGCAGTCATGGATAAGGATGAGTAGAGGGCTAAGTTCACACCCTTGTGGCACACCAGTGTTGCGTGTAATGATACCTGATGTGTTATTAGCATGTCTTCTGTGGTCTTCCAATCAAAACGTCAAGGATCCATCTGCAGAGGCTCTTGTTAATGCCAGCATTAATTTGCCTATGAGTTGTAGTGGAACCACTGTGTTGAATGTCAAGCTAAAGTCAATGAACAGCCTGACCATAGTTGTTCCTCTCTTCAAGATGTTGCAGAGAGAGGTGCAGGAACACCAAAATGGCATCCGCAGTGGATCTGTTTGTCCAATAGGCAAACTGTAGAGGGTGGGAGGTTGGTGGCAGAGCTTCTGTCAGATGCTTTTTTACTATCTTTTCAAAGCTTTTCATGATGTGAGGTTAATGCCACTTGTCTGTAGTCATTTAAGCAGGTTGGATTGGACTTTTTGGGCAGTGGCATTATATTGGTTACCTTGAAGCATGCTGACACTCTTTCAAGAGCCAGGGAGGTATTGAAAATATCTGTAAGGATTTGGTACAGTTTGACTGTGCATTCTCTTAATGTTTTGCCCAGAATGTTGTCTGGTGGGCCTGTAGCCTTTCTGAGTTCACTTTACGTTGGCTTCTCACTCTTCTAGGGTCAAGTTTGAGCACCGTCTCATTCTGATTAGTGGGTAGCTTTGTAGCCTCCAGGTTGTTCTCAAATCTGCCATAGAATGGAGTTTAGCCTGTCCAGAAATTCCATGCTATCATCACATTGAACTGACTTGATCTTGTAATTGATGGCCTTGCTAGAGTCTCCTGGTATCCATCATGTCCTCAAATTAACTTTGTACCTTTCTTTCATACTTCCTCTTGGCTTCTTTGTTGCCCCTTTTTAGGTTTGCCCTTGCTTCATGTAGACCCACTTTGTCCTTGGCCCTGAATGCCTCATTCCTTGCCCTCAGAAGCTCATACACTCTGCTGGTTGACCAAGATTTTTGATCAGCTCTGACTGTAATCTTCTTGGTTGTAGATACTTCCTCCACACATTTTGAAATATGTGCCACTGCAATGTTTGCATATTCCTCTATGTTCACATGCTGATTGAAAGTGGCTGCTACTCTGAAGGCATCCCAGCAGGTATTAAAACAGTCCCTGAGACTTTCCATTGCCCTTTCATTCCAGACCCTGATCAGTTTCTCAGTCGTTTTTTCTCTGATCAGCAGAGGTTTGTAAGCACGTATTAGTCTTACTGAGGTATGATCAGAGCTCCCCAAGTTTGGCTGCTGCACTGCTTTGTATGCACCCTTTATGTTGGTATAAACCTAGTCAAGGGTATTTGCTCCCCTTGTGAGAAAGTCCACAGATTGATGGTAGTGTGGGGTCGCACCTCTGAGATACACTTTATTGAAGTCCCCAGCTATCACATATGCCCAGTCAGGATTTTTACTTTGCAGTTCACATATAGAATTGTGTAGCATGCCAAGTGTTTCAGAGGTATTAACACTAGTTGGTATATACAAAGCTGTTACATAGACTTCATTAAACTCTCTGGGTACATAGAAAGGACTACATTTCACTGTCAAGAATTCTAGATTTTCAGAGCATTGTACTTATAATTTCACAGTTCCTACACCGGTTTTCATTTACATAGATGCACAACCCACCTCCCTTAGCTTTTCCACGTAAAGCTTGGTTTATATCAGCTTTAAACAAAAGCAAAACCCTCTTAAGTTTACAGCACAGTAGGATTTCCCTCCCTCCTTCCCCTCTGGTCTACTGACTGGGCTAAGGCAGTCACCCTCTAGGTCTAGGTGATTCACTGCCTTTCCTCTTACTCAGCTACTCTGGATTCCATGATCTCAGACCCCTGATCTTAGACACATGCTTAGGGACCTCTGCTTGGTAGGGGCAAAAGAATACTGGTCATGGGGCTGGCCGACTCCCTTTATTCCCAAATGTGCAAACATCAGGTAGGGTGTCTGCTAGTTCTTTGTAGGAGGGGAAGAGAGTCTCTGGTAGTCTGGACGGCCAAGGGCTTCCATGGAGGGAAATTTCACAAGTCAGGACTGCAAAAGTGAATAAACTCTTGGTAAGTGTACACAGCTGTACTTTTTCTTTTGCTTTTCCACCTGAGAAAAATTACAGGAAAATTCCTTTTCAGCTAGACCTGATAACTCAGCAAAAAGGATTGCTGCTCCACCTAAATCTTCAAACTCTCAACCTGACCCTATGGATGTGGTAGGATTTAAATTCCTCAAAGATACCTCTTCTGCTAAGAGGTTGTGCAAATCCTACAAGAGGCCAGGAGACCCACTACTAGAAAATCTTAGACTGCTGAATGGAAAAGATTTTCCTATTGGTGCCACAAACAGGACCCATTCTTACCGCAAATTCCTGTAGTACTGCAGTATCTCTGCGAACTTTGATCAGGCTTTGCCTACCGTTCTATAAAAGCTCACCTCTCTTTTGTCAGTGCATGCCTGATTCCATCTTATCCCTCCACTTAAGGCTTGGCTGAAGGTCAAGTTTTGCCTCAGAGGAGTCTTGCATCTTAACCCACTATGGAAACCCATTTTTCCCCCTAGGGATCTTACTTTTGTGCTGGAGAAGCTTACACTGCTTCTTTTTGAACCAGCATCTTATGTGTCTAAAATTCTGTACTTGGAAAACCATCCTCCTCTTGGTTCTTACCCCTTTTAGAGTTTGAGTTGCAAGCTCTCATGGTCATTCCACCTTTTCCAAAGACAAGGTGACTCTCCAAGCTAATCCATCCTCCATGCTTAAGGCAGTGAACAACCTGTCCTTCAAATTAGGCTATACATCTAAATAGGTGGGAAGGATTGTATATTCTCTAGCCATTCACAGGCAACTGAGAGTTTGTCTGGACAAAACAAAATCCTTCAGAAAGACCAACCAGCTGTTTGCATCTCTTATGAGCCCTAAGGCTGGGCCAGCCATTCTGCAAACAAACTACTGCATCTTGGATTGCCAAGTCTGTTTCTGCGACTTGCACTACGGTAAGACTGCCTTCTGCCCTAAAGCACATTCCACTAGGGCAGTGGCTTCCTCGAGGGCATTTCACAAAGGAACAGACTCCAGGTCTACTTTAGAGCTGGCCACTTGGTCCTCCATACCACACTATACCACACTACCAAATCAATGCTTTCTCCAGGTCCAGGACAGCCTTCACTCAGTCAGTTCTGTCCAGGCTGCTGGACAACTTATCTTCTCAGTAGTCAATTACCCTTCTTTCCTCCCCCAGCTCTCGGAATCGCCCGTATGTCAGAAATATTACAACAGTGATTTCAGTCAGGGCATAAGTAGAGTTGTGTAAAAACATACCATAACAGTAGATGTCCTACTGATCACTGTTGCAATATTCCATCCCAGTCTCCATCTTGTGTTATGTTTCTCACTTCATTCTTCAGCTTCCTCTTTGCTTTAGCCTCTCCCCATTACATGGGAAACGGGAGATTTTTCTTACCTATTCAAGCTGTACTCCTCCTAGATGACCAGTCTCCCTTCTCAGTAGTCTTCAGGCTGCTGGCTTTGGAGATAGTCTGAGGATCCCCATTCATGTGTCTGTCTATATATTTCGCATATGAGTTGAGGTCATGCATTGGATGTGTAACCTAGGGAATGTAAAGCTTTGGTACCCTGGATGGATGTGAGGGGTGACAACCCCCATATGTCAAGAATGCTACAGCACTCTTCAGTTGGACATCTACTGTTTTGGTCAGTTCTTACACAACTGTTAGATGTTCGTGTTTCACTGTTGCAGTCATCACTGTAGGGTTCTTCCTGCTGGCAGGTAGCCCTCAGTCGGCCAGAGTCCCAAAGTCTGGGTCTGGCGTCTGCTGAGGACGCTCCCTCCCTGACGTCAGTGCGCCAGGGGTACAAAGCCTCCAGCCGACGCCATTTTTTACAGTCTTTCTTACGGCGTGGTGCCCGAATCAGAAGCAGTTCGCAAGTGCCGGTCGGCCGACTCCTGTGAAATTTTTGTGTTTCAAACCGAAGACGTTCTTCTTCTCAAAGCTAAGTACCCCGTTGGGGAAACTTTTTTCTTGCACCAGTCTGATGTCAGAAAAAATTAATAATTGTATTTCATGTGGGAAGCAAATACCTCCTAAGGATTTTCATTCTTACTGTATTCCTTGCCTAGGCCCTGACCATGACGTAGCTTGTTGTCGGTTTTGTGCTAGATTTAACCAAAGTACTATTAAGAGGCGGTACGATTTTGCCTTTCATTACTTTGGAAAAAGATTTAATTATAACATGTCTTCGGATACCCATCCGACTACCGGAATTCATAAACGATGCAAGGACAAGGATAGGCCTCCGAGGTCCAAAATAGACTACGATTCTCAGCCAGAGCCAGTTTGCCGGTTCGTCTGTCGTCAGTGAGGCGCTTTCGCAGGCCTGACACGAGGTACCGATGAGGCCTTCAGAATTTCAAGGAACTGGACCTTCGGATAATGCTCCCTCAGATGGGTCTGGAGCCGCTGTGCAGGTACCGGCTTCTGAGGGGGTCTTCAGGCCTACACAGCTTCAGGTAAAGATGGCTTCAGTTTTAAAGACAAAGGCAAAGACTCCCTCTAAGGCAAAGAAACAAGCCCAGGCCTCCTCTGATCCGGGGCCTAGATCTCAGAAACAAATGCTCAAAATGGCCAAAGACCTGTTGACTATGATCAGGGATTCCCATCCCCCTCCAGACAAAAGACCTAGGCAAGAGTTAGACTATGAATCTTCTGATCAAGTGTCTATTTCCTCAGTTTCTTCCTCTGAACAGGATTATTCTTTACCTCCTTATGAGGATTCTGATGCTGAAGATTCCATTCCTTCAGCTTCCCCTCCTGAAGATTACTCCTTTGGGGAGACTTTTCATGACATGAGGGAACATTTTCACTGGGAGGGTCAGGAATATTCTGAATCTAAGAGAAGGCTCAGGGATTTTCTACTTCTTCCCCAGCATAGGCCCCTGGCTATTCCCCCTGTTTCGGATATTGTAGACTAGATTCTGCAAAAACATCATCTAACTCCTGATTCTTTTCCTCCGGCCCCTGTTAAACCGGATAGATATTATAGGGTCCCTGACTCTCACAAATTTCTTTTTAAAAATCCTACAGCCGATCCAGAAACCATATCTCAGGGCCCTAAGGGTGTTAAGGCTGCCACTGCTAAGAACCTTATCCCCTCTGACAGGGATTCCAGAGCTTTGGAGAGATGGGGTAAAAAAGTGTATACTTCTGCAACTTTATCTATTAGAGCTTTGAATTGTCAAGTTCATGTGTTGAAATATCAGCAGTACCTTTTGTCTCTTTTGAAACAAAAGATGTTAGCTGTTTCTGCTTGTGCCGAAAGTAAGGAATTGCAAGATTTGTTGCATGCTACTGAGCAAGTTGGGAAGCATACCTTACACTATGGTTTTGATTCTTTGGAGGCCTCTTGCAGGGCAGCAGCCACTGGCACAGTCATTAGAAGACATGCTTGGTTAAAGGAACAAAATTTGCCTGATCAGGTTAAAGCAAAGTTACTGGATGCTCCTGTTCAACATAATGTTTTGTTTGGGGCTAAGGCTGAAGAGGTTTTAAAGAAAATGGAAAATAAGGCAAAATCTATGCAAACGGTTAAAGATTTTTTACAGGTACAGCCATCTCGATTCAGCAGGAATTGGCCAGCTAAAAATTGGTCCTTTTCCAGCTCGGACAGGCCTCAAAGGGGCAGGTACAGACACCCCAGAGGGAGGGCCCAGACTCTGACCTCTTATAGACCCAGACAGTGGAGTGCTTCCACCCCCCCAAGGGAGGAGAGGAAAGGTCGCAAACTTATAGAAAACAGTCACAATGTGACTCTCCCTGTGTAGCTCCAGCACTCTCGCTCCTGGAAGCACCTCTGAGAGGAAAACTTTCTCTCTTTCATCAAAATTGGACTTGCATAACCCAAGACAAGTGGGTTCTGGACGTAGTCTTAAGGGGTTACAAATTTCACTTTCACACCTTGCCAAAACCAAACGGATGGCCTGATCTGCCAAAAAATCAATGGGTAGAGGCACTAAAACAAGTGAGTTCCCTCATAGCTATGAGGGCCATCGAATTGGTTCCAAGTTCAGAGACTGGGCAAGGTTTTTATTCAAGACTCTTCCTTGAACCCATAAAGGAAAATTCGTGGAGTCATATCCTGGATCTTTCAGTCTTAAACACTTTTCTGCAGATACCAAAATTCAAAATGCTCACTCTGCAGCAGCTGCTGCCTATGTTGGGCAAGAATGCTAGATGCTGACTTTGGATTTAAAGGAGGCTTACCTGCACATTCCAATAAGACAGGAATGCAGAAGATACCTCAGATTCAAGGCAGGCTCGAAGCATTGCCAATTCTCTGCGCTGCCCTTTGGCTTATTTACTGCGTCCAGGGTCTTTACCAAGTGCCTGGCACCAGTTGTGGCTTTTTGCAGACTCAAGGGAATTCAAATATACCCTTATCTGGACGACTGCCTTATTCAAGCAGACAACAAGGATATTTTGCTCCACCATCTGGATTTTGTACAGAATCTCCTCAGGTGTCTAGGATTCACAGTAAACCTAAAAAAGTCAAATTTGGTACCCACTCAACAGATAACATTCCTGGGTGTGCTTTTAAACACTACAGTCCAGATGGCATACCTGACACCAGAAAAACAAATGCAACTGGCTTCAACATTCAAAAGCCTAGCATCAGTGTCTCAGCTAACTGCAAGAAAATTTCTGCAGGCTTTGGGTTACATGGCATCCTGCATCCTGCTAATACCATATGCAAGACTGCATATGAGGAAGATACAGTGGTACCTAAAGAGTGTATGGTCTCAACATTGTCACAGTCTGAAAACAGTGATTGCAGTCTTGCCTTGCCTATAGAAGGAGTTTCTTTGGTGGGCCACGGCCTGTCTTCAAAACAAGGGAAAGGCCTTCTGCCCCACTCCAGCCAAGCAAGTTATAACTACGGATGCCTCGGATTATGCATGGGGAGCCCACATACAGGGAAAATGTCTACAAGGCACCTGGACGGAGGATCAGATGCACCTTCACATAGACTTAAAAGAGATGTTAGCTGTGCAGAATGCCCTGAAGGCTTTCAAGGACCTCTTACAGCTGGGGCAGTTATTGATTCAGACAGACAACACTACAGTTATGTGGTACTTAAACAAGCAGGGGGGTTCCCATTCTTACCCCCTTTGCAGACTGGCCATGACTCTATGGAATGCAGCCCTGGCCTACAAAGTGGATTTACAAACTCAATTCCTGCCAGGAAAAGAAAACTCTGGCAGTCTAAGCAGGAACCTGTCTGACCCACACGAATGGATGCTGGACCCTCAGATATTCAAGATGATTATAAAGGCTTGGGGATGCCCAGACATAGATCTGTTTGCATCTCCCCAGAACTACCAGTTACAAACCTTTTGCACAAGGACTTATCACAAACTAGCATGGAAGGTGGATGCTCTCTCATTCAGTAGGAGGAACCTCTCAGTGTATGCCTTCCCTCCACTGCCTCTTCTTCCAAGAGTATTACTAAAAATAAAGCAGGACAAACCAAAGATGATCTTATTGGTCCCCAGTTGGCCTCGACAGATGTTCATCGTGCATACAGCTGCAGTCATAACAGATGGGTTATCCTGCCGTCAGGCGGGTCCTCGGTCAGCCGAATTCCAAAGTCTAGGTCCGGCGTCGGTTGTCGTCGCTTCTTCCCTAATGTCAGCGCGTCACGGGTATAAAAGAGGTAGTCGACGCCATTTTCTTCAGTCTTTCTTGCCGTGCGGTGCCCGAAGCAGAAGCAGTTCGCAAGTGCCGGTCGGCCAGCTCCTGAGATTTACAAAAGTATTTCAGCCGAAGTCTTCTTGAAAGATAAGTACCCCGTTGGGGAAACTTTTCTTGCCTCAGACCGATGTCAGACAGTTAATAATTGCATTTCATGTGGGAAGCAAATACCGCTTAAGGATTTCTACTCTTTCTGTATACCTTGCTTAGGCCCAGACCACGATGTCTCGGCCTGCCGTTTTTGTGCTAGATTCAATAAGCGTACTATTAAGCGTCGGGCGGAGTTCACCCTTCACTTTTTTGGCAAAAAATTTAATTATATTATGTCGTCGGATACTCCAACTCCAGTTTTGAGCAAAAAACGCAAAGATAAAGACCGACACACGAGGTCCGCACCACCTACTGAAACCAAGCTAAGGCCGACTGCCTGTTCTCCGGTACTCAGCGAGGTGCCTACGCAGCCTTTGAGTACCGATGACAAAGCATTACCGGTGTCTTCAGTACCCGAGGTCGCAGGCCCCTCTGCCCCCATTCCTACTACAGATCCCGACGCCACTCCTGGCGGGGATACTCAGAATTTAGACAGGCCTGCCATTTCTCAAGGGGTCTTCAGGCCTTCCTCCTTCTCTATTACAGCCTTCACTAAATCTAAAGCAGCCATGAAATCCAAAAAACAGGTTCCTCAGACCCCCTCTCAAGGCACCATGCCTAAAAAACAGATGCTTAAAATGGCTGAGGATTTGATTACTCTTATCAGGCGTTCTCATCCCCCCTCTGACAAAAGGCCCAGATTAGAGGAAGACTACCCTTCCTCAGATCAAGCTTCTATTACCTCAGAACTATCTGAGGACCAGGATTATGCCTACTCTCCATTCGAAGACTCTGATGCTGAGGAGTCTATTCCCTCGGTCTCCCCCCCCTGAGGACTTCTCTTTTGGGGAAACCCTGCATACATTGAGGGAACACTTTCACTGGGAAGGCCAAGATTATTCAGATTCCAAGAAAAGGCTCAGGGAATTTCTTCTGCTCCCCCAGCATAGGCCTCTGGCTATCCCTCCTGTTTTAGATGTATTGGATGATGTGTACACAGAAGCCAGCCTTAATCCTGATTCTTTGCCTCCAGCTCCTGTTAAACCAGACAGGTATTACCGGGTTCCTGATTCTCACCAGCTCCTATATAAAAGCCATTCTGCTGACCCAGAAACAATTTCACAGGGTCCCAAGGGAATTAAGGCCTCTACTGCTAAAAATCCATTAGGGCGGCCACGGTGGTGCAGTGGTTAGCATTGCCGCCTCACAGCACGAGGTTCTCCGGTTCGATCTTCGGCTGGGGTGCCTTCTGTGCGGAGTCTGCATGTCCTCCCTGTGGTCGCGTGGGTTTCCTCCGGGTGCTCCGGTTTCCTCCCACATCCCAAAGACATGCTGCAGGTGGATTGGACACTCTAAATTGGCCCTAGGTGTGCGTGTGAGTGTGCCTTCTGTGGAAGGTTGGGCGCCGGGCTGGCAACTCGACACTGTAAAACTCCACTGCCATTCAATGTGCGGACAAGGTGATCCGCTGTGGCGACCCCTAACTGGGAAAAGCCGAAAGAAGAAGAAGAAGACTGCTAAAAATCCATTACCTTCAGAGAGAGATTCCAGAGCTTTAGAAAGGTGGGGGAAAAAGGTGTACACCTCGGCCACTTTAACCATGAGGGCATTAAACTGTCAGTTCCATATGTTAAAGTATCAACAGTTTTTGATATCTCAGCTGAAAAGCAAGATGACACAACCAGAACAACCAGATTTAAAAGAGTTGCAGGATTTGTTGCATGGTGCAGAGCAAGTGGGAAAACATACCTTGCAGTGTGGTTTTGATGCTTTAGAGGTCTCATGTAGAGCTGCTGTTACGGGGTCTGTTATACGTAGGCATGCTTGGCTCAAAGAGCAAACCTTACCAGATCATGTCAAAGCTAAATTACTAGCTGCACCTCTTCAAAAAGATGTATTGTTTGGTGTTAAAGCTGAGGAGGTGCTAAAGAAAATGGAGGAAAAAGCGAAATCAATGCAAACAGTGAAAGATTTCCTGCAGGTACAGCCTCCACGTTTCAGCAGAAACTGGCCTTCAAAAAATTGGTCCTTTCCAGCCATGGACAGACCTCAAAGGGGTAGATACAGGCGCCCAAGGGGCATAGGGCAACCTCAAGGATCCTTCAGAGCCAGACAGTGGCAAGCACCAACCCCAAGAGGTGGAGAAGATAGATCACAGTCTTTTAGAAAACAGACACAATGACTTCCCCCTACACCTGCCAAGCAAAGCTTTAATGGCAGCACCTTTGGGTGGAAAATTGACATTATTCTCAAAAAAATGGCATATTGTTACAAAAGACAAATGGATTCTGGACATTATAGACAGAGGCTACAGGTTCCACTTCCACACCCTTCCAAAAATGAGAGGCATGCCAAACCTGCGACAAAATCAAAGGGCAGAGGCACAAAAACAAATTTCAGCTCTCATAGACATGAAAGCAATTCAAGAGATACCTGCAAAAGAACAAGGTCAAGGGTTTTATTCCAGAATATTCCTGGTACCTAGGAAAGACAAAGATTGGAGACCTATCTTAGACCTATCCATCCTAAACACATATCTACAGGTGCCAAAATTCAAGATGCTCACATTACAGCAGCTTCTTCCCATGCTGGGCAAGGAGTCTTGGACCTCAAGGAGGCATACCTGCATGTCCCTATCAGACAAGATTGCAGAAGATACGTCAGATTTCTTGCAGGTTCAACCCATTACCATTTCTCTGCATTGCCCTTTGGCTTATCTACTGTGCCCAAAGTGTTTACGAAATGTCTGGCATCAGTAATCGCCTTCTGTAGACTACAAGGGATACAAATCTACCCATATCTGGACGACTGCCTGATCCAGGCGGACAGCAAGGACATACTACTGCAACGCCTGGCATTTGTAATAAAACTGTTGAACTTCCTGGGATACACAGTCAACAAAAAGAAATCAAAACTAATACCCTCTCAACAAATAATTTTCCTGGGTGCCAGCTTGGATACAACCACCCAGATGGCCTACCTCACGCCAGACAAGCAAGGGCAACTGTCTCAATACTTCAGAAAAATGGCAACTTACACCAGGCTAACTGCAAGGAAAATCCTGCAGGCTCTGGGATTCATGGCATCTTGCATCCTACTAATCCCATGTGCAAAGCTGCATATGAGGAAACTTCAATGGTACCTGAAAAACTTATGGTCTCAACACAGCCACAGCTTGGAAACAATTATCCCACTCATTCCATGCCTTCAAAAGGAATTTTTGTGGTGGACTCAAGCTTGCCAAAGAAACACAGGACTTCCTTTCTGTGTACCTCCAGCAACTCAAATCATCACAACAGACGCCTCAGACTACGCCTGGGGGGCACACATGACAGATCAGTGCATTCAGGGAAAATGGACCCGAAAAGAGAAGCACCTCCACATCAACCAAAAGGAAATGCTAGCCGTGCAAAGGGCTATTATGACCTTCAAAGACCTACTGCATCCAGGCCAGCTATTGATAAGGACAGACAACACCACAGTGATGTGGTACATAAACAGGGGGGAACTCATTCATACCCCCTGTGCAGGCAAGCCATGACCCTATGGAACACAGCACTGGAATTGCAAATTCAACTGCAGGCACAATTCCTGCCAGGGAAGGAAAACACACTGGCAGACAACCTAATTAGAAATATGACAGATCCACACGAATGGAAGTTGCATCCTCAACTTTTCACAAAGATAACTCAGGCATGGGGACAGCCAGACATAGATCTCTTTGCTACCCACAAAAATTGCCAGTTGAAAAAATTTTGTTGAAGGACCTATCATCCACAGGCCTGGAAAGTGGACGCACTTTCCTTCAATTGGGCAACACTGACAGTCTATGCCTTCTCGCCTATTCCTCTGCTGCCCAAAGTACTATTAAAAGCCAGAGCAGAGAGGCCGAAAAATGATTCTCATCGCTCCAGACTGGCCAAGACAACACTGGTATCCGCTCCTGAGGAGCCTGACGCACTCCCCACCATGGATCCTACCTCTAGTCCCTCTTCTGTTGTCCCAGCACAACTACAAAACCCTTCACAGCCATCTCAAAACTCTAAATCTAGCTGCATGGAGAATTCCTTGATTTCCCAACAGTTTCTCCTCTCCAAGGAGGTGCAGGACGTCATCTTGGAGGCCAGAAGACCTTCGACTAGAAAGGCTTACTCCGCCAAATGGAAACGATTTTATGCCTGGAATGTCGAAAAGGGACAGAATTCTTGGGTAATAAATATACCTCAAATTTTACAGTACCTAGCTGAGATGTTAAACAACGGACTTTCCTTCTCCTCCATCAAGATCCACGCATCAGCCATTTCTGCACAATACAACACAGATCCTCCATTCTCTCACCCTCTCTTAAGGCAGTTCCTCAGAGGGGCAAAGAATATAAAACCCCCAAGGAAACCACCAATCCCTGCTTGGGACCTCAACTACGTACTGGAAAAGCTGACCCTTCCTCCCTTCAAGCCAGCTTCTTCAACAGAGTTACAGTACTTGTCATGGAAAACAGCCTTTCTTCTGGCTATCACCTCAGCAGGCAGGGTTTCGGAGCTTCAGGCCCTCATGGCTGTGCAACCATTTATCATTTTCCATCAGGACAGAGTTTCCTTACGAACCAATCCTACCTTTATGCCAAAGGTAGTATCCAGTGTAGCTTTGAATCAGACTATCCACTTACCTACCTTTTATCCTAATCCACAAAACAAAGGGGAAAGACTACTACATTCCTTGGACATTCACAGACAACTACGTTACTACTTGGACAGAACAAAACCATTCAGGAAATCTGAGCAACTCTTTGTGTCCTATGCTGTAGGTGCTCAGGGAAAGGCTATTTCCAAACAGACAATTTCAAAATGGATAGCCCACTGCATACGCCTTTGTTACTCATTTCATGGAAAAACTGTGCCTGCATGCATCAGATCCCACTCCACCAGAGCCACAGCTACCTCTGCAGCCTTCCTCGGGGGGGTCCCTACCAAGGACATTTTGGAAGCAGCCACCTGGAGTTCAGTGCACACTTTCTCCAAGCACTATCACCTCCCACTATATTCAAAATCTAGAGCGGGCTTTGCCACAGCAGTCCTGCAGGGCATCCTAGCCCCTCCTAGTTCCACTTAGTGCCTACCACCCTTACTTAGCTTTGGGATTCTACCCATCTGTTATGACTGCAGCTGTATGCATGATGAACATAGTACAGTTTTGTACCTACCATAAATGTAGATGTTCGAGTGCTCATACAGCTGCAGTCCAGGTTTTCCTCCCTCCAACCCCTCTTAGGACAGGCCTTATGACAAACACTTTTCATATAACCTTTTTGGGGTATTCTTTTATGGTGTATTTGCTTGCAACTACTGTTTTTGATTTATCAACATTGCATCTTTGCATAACATTATGTTTGCCTTCCTTCTGGGGGCACCTGACATGTGGGGCAAGAAAAACTGAAGAAAATGGCGTCGACTGCCTCTTTTATACCCCTGACGCGCTGACGTCAGGGAAGAAGCGACGACAACCGACGCCGGACCTAGACTTTGGAATTCGGCCGACCGAGGACCCGCCTGACTGCAGGATAACCCATCTGTTATGACTGCAGCTGTATGAGCACTCGAACATCTACGTTTATGGTAGGTACAAAACTGTACTTTCTGGTACTCAACTCTGATGAATCTATCCCAGGAACCTCCTTGGATTCTACCTCTAATTCC
This sequence comes from Protopterus annectens, assembly GCF_019279795.1. Lineage (NCBI taxonomy): Eukaryota > Metazoa > Chordata > Ceratodontiformes > Protopteridae > Protopterus > Protopterus annectens. The sequence continues at coordinate 1,012,331,028 of NC_056743.1, read as the reverse complement.
AAATCTTCTGTCTCAACAACAGGGCCAGATCTTGCATTCCCATATCAAGACTCTCAGCCTGGCAGCTTGGCGTATCCAGGGCCTTTAAACAATTCTACCCTTACCAAACAGGTAATGGATGTTATCTTAAAAGCCAGAAGGCCTAGCACCAGAAAATCTTATGCAGGGAAATGGAAGAGATTTTGTGCCTGGATGTGGGCTCAGGGTTTGGATCCTGTAACTCCAAACATTCCTCTGATTTTACAATACCTTACAGAGATGTTGCACAAGGGCTTATCTTTTTCATCCATAAAAATACACGCTTCAGCTACTTTTGCTCATTATAACACGGATTCACCAATTTTTTCACATCCGCTACTTAAAAATATCTCAGAGGGGCAAAAAACTTAAGGCCCCCTAGGAGAGCACCAATACCTGCTTGGGATCTCAGTTATGTGCTGGAAAAGCTTACTCAGACTCCTTTTGAGCCTGCTGCCACTACAGATGTAAAGTACTTATCCTGGAAGACTGCTATCCTTTTGGCTATTACTTCTGCCAGAAGAGTCTCGGAGTTACAAGCACTCATGGCTGTGGAACCTTACATTAATTTTCACCAAGACAGGGTTTCTTTGAGGACTAACCCTACATTCATGCCTAAAGTGGTTTCAAAAGTGGCCCTAAACCAGACTATTCACCTTCCTACTTTTTTCCCTAATCCTCAGAATAAAGGGGAGAGGATTTTACATTCTTTGGACATACACAGGCAGCTTCGCTTTTACCTGGACAGAACAAAGGCTTTCAGGAAAACAGACCAACTGTTTGTGGCTTATGCTGCTACTTCTCAAGGCAAAGTTATCACAAAACAGACCATTTCAAAATGGATTGCTCATGGTATCAGATTTTTTTACTCTCATCATGGAAAGTAAATTCCTAGTAACATTAGAACACATTCAACTAGAGCTGCTGCTGCTTCGGCAGCCTTTCTCAGAGGAGTACCTACCAAAGAAATTTTGGAAGCTGCAACTTGTTCTGTGCATACCTTCTCTAAGCACACTAATCTCCCTCTGTACTCTAAATCTAGGGCAGGCTTTGCCTCTGCAGTCTTGCAGGGCCTTCTAGCCGCTCCTTCTGTTCAATAACCAACCATCCTTTTCTCAGCTTTGGGATTCAACCCTACAGTGATGACTGCAACAGTGAAACACGATGAACATAGTACAGTTGTGTACACTTACCATAAATGTAGATGTTCGAGGGTCTTCACTGTTGCAGTCTGGCTTGCCCTCCCTCCTATCCCCTCTTTTGCTATTATTTGGATTGTTCTCCGCTTTACCCTTCTTCTGAGGCATATTTGCTGGTGATAATGGGGAATGTTTTATGTTCCATACATGTTTGTTTTGTCTAACATGTTAGCCTTTTTTGGGGCACCTGACATCTGGGGCAAGAAAAACTGGAGAAAATGGTGTTGGCTGGAGGCTTTGTACCCCTGGCGCACTGACGTCAGGAAGGGAGCGTCCTCAGCCGATGCCGGACACAGACTTTGGGACTCTGGCCGACTGAGGGCTGCCTGCCAGCAGGAAGAACCCTACAGTGATGACTGCAACAGTGAAGACACTCGAACATCTACATTTATGGTAAGTGTACAGAACTGTACTTTTTTCTCTGTGCCTTTCCCCCACTACCCCTTATTCCAAGAGTGATTCTAAAGATCCAAAAAAGAGACCAGAACTATTACTAGTGGGCCTTTTTTGGCCCAAGACAGCATTGATTCCATCTTGATTATCTAGCCAAGTGCAAACACTGCAAAATACCGTACATGGGGGCTCTCATCACACAGCAAAAAGGGTTACTGTTACATCTCGGTCTGTGATCTCTAAACTTAAGGCCATGGATGGTAGGGTTCTGATTCCTTTCATGCACCAGTTTTCAAAGGATGTAGTTGAGGTTCTCCAATAAACAAGGAGACCCAGCACTTGAAAATCTTTCGTAGCCAAATGGAAGAGATTTTTATTTTGGTGCCATAGAAATAACCAGGGGACCAACAAATCAGAGGCACCTTCCATCCTGAAGTATTTGTGTAAGGTTATATGTAGATTTGGCTTACTCTTCCATCAAAGCCCACCTGTAGGCCATGTCTGCCGGTCTGCTCTTCAGCCCATTCATTATGTCCAGGTCTTGAGGTTAAAACAGTTTCTTGAAGAACTTCTGCATATTTGACCACCAAGAAAGTCTGATGTAATGTGATCCTATCTCGCCTACATTCTGTACTGATGGGTTCGGAGCCGATCCTCCGCTCCGACTCGGCACGCTATACTATGGAACGAAGTCTCTTATTGGCTGAGCTATTCCACATCCCAGGATGCACCACCACTGCTTCCCCAGATCTCGTTTGCCGCTTTACAGCAAAGATGTGGTCTCTGACTTGGCTGAGCTAAGTGCTTATTTTTTAAAAAATTTCTGTCAGGAATTTTTGGCCAATCTACCCAAAAGCTGTTTTAACAGCTATCGTTGTTGTGTGACTTGAGAATGAGTTGTTTTTGTGGTAAAATTTGTCTTTAATTTGAGGGAAAGGATCCCGTTTAAGTTAGAGGGGCCTTGCCCTCGCGCGTGATTGAAACTACTTAGTGTGAGTCTTGTTGTGGTATTGTATTCTAGTTGGTCAAGTAATCCTGTTTTCTGTTAGAGGGGTCTTGTCCTCAGTCACTTTTTTCTTAAGAAAAATTTGGTTAAAGTTTTTTTCTGTGTTAGTGATTGTGTGTCAACATGTCGAAAGAGCACAGACCATCTGGGTTCAAAAAATGCTCTAAATGCAGTTACAAAATGTCCGTAACGGACGATCACTCTTTATGTGTTTATTGTTTAGGCCCTAAACATCTTCAGGAGTCATGCAGCGTTTGTCACGCTTTTTCCTCCCGGGTCCTCCAAGAGAGGAAAAACAAATTGATTTTAAAAGGGCTTATTTCCCCTTCTTTTGAGGAGGTTTTATCTTCTTCCTCTTCACCTTCTAAGAAAAAGAAATCGTTGGCTCCGACCAGCCCGTCGGAACCGGCTAAAAAGAAATCTCGGCAGGCTTCTCCATCGGCTCCACGGACTTCGGAGCCGAGGGTGGAACGGTCTGCCTCGATGCTTCCAGCCTCGACTCCTCTGGCTTCGGAGCCGACGGCTAGGGCTTCGAGAGGCGGGTCACCTTCATCGGCTCCACTGTCTTCGGAGCCGATGAGAGTTTCCCGTTCAGACTGTTCCCCTTCGCCAAGTCCACTTCGGCCCGAGAAATTGCAGTGGTTGTGGAGTCTCCCTCGGCACCGATATTTATCGAGACTATTCGGAGCCAGTCCCCCAGTCCTTCGGAACCGGTGGAGAAGTCGACTTGAACTCATTCGATCTCTTCTCGGACTTCGAGAATGTCGGATTCGGACATAGACAGGGTACTTCAAAGGCTGTTTCAGTCTCCAGTCTTCCAAAAGTTGGTTTCGGCTCCAGCCCAGTCGGCTCTGGAGCCGGTTGCCCACCCTGTTGTCTTGGTTCCTCCTCCAACAGCCTCGGCACCGTTGGAGTCGGTGCTGGTGGAGCCGGTGGAGGTTTTCGGGTCGGCTCCGACCCTTACTCCAAACCCGCCCTTCGGGTCTGAGTTCGGTACACGGACCTCCTCGGTCGGCCCCGGGTGTGACGCTTCGGGACCGATGTTTTCGGTTCCGAGCCTCCCTCTCGGTGCGTCGGCTGCGGGAGTGCCGTCTACTGTTGTGGCCTCGGGGGTCGGACCTTCCCAGGACTCTGGGGGTCCCGCCTTCAGGGCCATGAGGAGTGCTTTGGCCAAATCTTCTTTGGCTACCTCCACTGTCTCACCGGCACCTTCCCTTGGCACGGAGACTGGTTCCTTTGTAGTCCCCCTGTCTCAAGACAGCGGAGCCCTGGGGCCTGAGGTCACCCCATCGGGGGTTCCCTCCTTCCTGAAGGTCCCTCTGAAGCGTCTTCAGAGGAACCTCCAAGGAAGAGACAGTGCAAGAGGAAGCACGTCGACTCCCCTGACGAGTCTCTCACCTCGGACACCGACCTTGATGATGCGGAGGGGTCCCCCAAGTCATCCTCGGATGATGTCTCCTTTGCGGACATTTTGGAAATCCTGAAGCAACGAGGCGACTGGCAGTCCAAACCCCCTTCCGCTGAGGAGTCGGTATTCCTCAAGGCCTTCGGGGCTCAGCCCTCCGCCTCCTGGGTGTCTCCGCCCTTCGATGAGCTTCTGGATTTGATCTCTCGAAGGGCGTGGGAACACCCGGATTCTGTGGAACCGGTTGCCAGCTCGCCCCAATAAATTTCTTTCAGCCCCCTCCGAAAAGGATTTTCTCTCCAAAGGTGTGGCTGTAGATGCCCTGGTGGTGGCATCTGCTACCCAACAAGATGTGGCAGAGGCTTCAACGTCCGTCCATCCTCCTAATAGAGTCCAGGAGCATGGATCGGTACGGGAAGTGCACCCTTACTTCAGCAACCTTTACTTTAAGGTGTCTGAATTATCTGACTCACTTCACCAGACTTCAGAGGGATCTGGTCAAGGAACTTTCAGATGCCCTCTCTGGTAACTTACCTGAGCAGTTGGCCCAGACAGTTAGCTCTCAGCTGGCTTACCTTATCATCATTATCGAACTCGTCCATGAGGCTCATTTCATATGCAGCCGAGGGGGCGAGCAGAGCGGCGGGAACAGGTGTTGCTCTACGGAGACAAGCCTGGCTTCACCTGTGTCATTTTGCGGAAGCCTTCAAGTCTTCCTTTGCCGACGCTCCCTTCGATGGGTCCTTTCTGTTTGGACCCAAGGTAAAGGACACCTTGACTCTCTGTGAACAAGAGGGTAAGACTTTGACTGCCGTAGGGGCACGGTTTTCCACTCCCTTCAGGCCTTATCCCAAGGCTAGAGGAGGGGGGAAAATGTGGTTCCGTAAATCTCAAAAGCCTTACTCTTCACAGCAGGGCGATCCCCCTTCTAGAGGCAGAGGAAAGGGAAATTTTTCAGGAAGACGCCGTCCCAGAGGCGGCGGAGGCCCCCGCAACACTGGAGACCGCGAGTCCTTTCGTGGCTCCTCAACCTTCCAGCATCCCTGAAGGATTGCCCGACTGTGCAGCTCCGGAGCCAGTCGGGGGTCGTTTTTCGAAGCACCTAAAGGCCTGGGAGAGTATCGCTCAGGACCGATGGGTGCTCCGAATCATCGCCGGAGGTTACACCATCCCTTTTTCTCAACCCCCCCCCCTCCATCCCAAAAAATCCCGGACCCGCCACCCAGTCAACGGGATCTTGCAGCCATCGAAATCTCAAAGCTGCTTCAAAAAGGAGTCATCCAACCAGTCCCCGCAGGCCAGACCGGATTAGGGACTTAAGATTCTTTTTGGTGCCAAAAAAGACCGGGGACTTGAGGCCCATTTTGGATCTCAGCAAGCTAAATCGATCAGTCAAGAAGTCCAAGTTCCGGATGGTCACCTTGCAATCCATTCTCCCGCTGCTGGAGAAAGGTGTTTGGATGTGCTCCATAGATCTCAAGGACGCCTATTATCACATCCTGATAGATCAGGCGTCCAGGAGACACTTGCGCTGCAGCCTGGGAGACGGTCATTTCCAGTTCCGTGCACTGCCCTTTGGTCTCACCACAGCCCCCAGGGTGTTCACCAAATGTTTGGCGGTGGTGACTACTCACCTGAGAAGTCTAGGATTCCAGGTGTTTCCATACCTAGACGACTGGCTCCTAACTGCCACCTCCAGGCGTCTACTCTTGCAAAACCTGGCAGCCAATATATCTCTAGGCAACTCCCTAGGAATCACCTTCAATTGGACAAAGTCTGTGTTGCTGCCATCTCAGCGCATTCGGTTTATCGGAGTAGAGATAGACTCAAAGCAAATGCGGGTCTATCTTCCTACAGAGAGGATAGATACATTACAGTCTCAAGTTCGAGTCTTGTTCCTCAAACGCCGAGCCCCAGCCAGGATGGTCCTACAACTGTTAGGTTCCATGTCGGCCACAGTTCTCCTAGTCCCCTTGGCAAGGTTACATATGAGGATTCTCCAGTGGCTCCTCTCAGTCCAGTGGTCTTATCAGGATCTCCCTCTCAGTCACCACATTCTGATCACAGAGACGTGCAAACAGGACCTTCGTTGGTGGCTTCTTTCCTCCAACCTGGATCAGGGGCGACCCTTCGTTCCACCACCTCCAGTGGCCACATTGACTACGGACGCCTCCCAGACTGGGTGGGGGGGGGACATTACCTGGGCAGGTCAGTCCAAGGCAAGTGGCATTCCGACGAGAGTCTCCTCCACATCAACATACTAGAAATGAGGGCGGTGCTTCTATCGCTGCAAGCACTACACGATTACCTCCCCCACGGCATGATTGCCATTCAGTCCGACAACATGTCAGTAGTCTGGTTCCTGAACAAGCAGGGAGGGACCAGATCCCTACCCCCTTTGCAGAGAGGCCATGAAGATATGGGATTGGGCGATTGCAACCAAACGTTTTCTGGTAGCAACACACATTCCAGGGAGATCCAATGTGATAGCCGACAGACTGAGCAGAACTATTCTCTCCCCTCACGAGTGGTCTCAACGACAGAGTGGCAACTCAGATTTTCAGAAGATGGGGAACTCCTTGTTGCGACCTTTTCGCAACCCCCTCAACACGAAATGCCAACAGTTCTTCTCTCTCACCCCAGTTCCGGGGGAGATTACCAAGGACGCCCTAGTCCAAGCTTGGCCCACCGGCCTGCTATACGCCTTTCCACCGGTTCCCCTTCTTCCCAAGGTGATCCAGAAGGCGATTCGCTTGGAGAGCAAAATGATTTTAGTTGCCCCATACTGGCCTCGTCAAGTCTGGTTTCCCTTTCTTCGGAAATATGCACTGGACAGTCCATGGTTCCTGGACCAAGTTCCGGATCTCTTGACCCATCAGTTGGGACAGCTTCATCAGTCCCTCCACTCGTTGAGGTTAACAGCTTGGCTCCTCCTCTTCCGACCATAGTCAGGCACCATGCTTTGGACCCGGAAGTCATACATATCTTGTCCTCGGCCCACAAGACTTCTACTAAGAAAATGTATAACAGCAAATGGAAGAGATTTGCTATTTGGGCCCAACTCTGGGGATTAGATCCCATAACTATCCCGGTGTCAGAGGTTCTGAAGTTTTTAGCTTCTCTGTTCAATCAAGGTTGTTCGGTCTCTACCATCAAGGTTCAATTGGCAGCTATTTCCAATTTTCATGAGAGCATAGAACCACCTTTGATGAGCAACAAGTTGTGTAAAGCCTTCATGAAAGGTGCTGGGCTGCTACGGCCCCCGATATCTTATCCCGCTCCACCGTGGGACCTTAATGTGGTGTTAGGTGCTTTGACCTCTTCCCCCTTTGAACCGGCAGCAACTTGTGACTTAAAATTTCTTTTTTGGAAGACTGCTTTATTAGTTGCAATTACATCAGCCAGGAGAGTTTCTGAACTTCAAGCCCTATGTGTCAAACCACCATACCTGTTTTTTCACAAGGATAGAGTATCCCTCAGACCGAACCCATCCTTTGTTCCTAAGGTTTGTTCTAGTTTTTGTCTGCAACAGTCATTGGAACTTCCAGTTTTCTTCCCAAAGTACTCAAACAGAGCGGAATACATCTTTCACACCTTGGATGTTCACAGACAATTGCGCTTCTATTTGGATAGGACGCACCAAGTATGGAAAACAGATCAGTTGTTTGTGTCCTTTTCAGACAATAAATTGGGCAAAGCCGTCACGAAAGTCACTATTGCCAAGTGGATCCAGAGACTGTATCAGTCATACTTACTTCATTTCTAATAAAGAGCTTACAACTACAGTGAAAGCTCATTCTACCAGGGCTATGGCTACTTCGGCAGCTTTTCATTCTAAGCTTGCCATTAGTGACATTTGTGCTGCGGCTACCTGGTGGTCTCCTCACACCTTCATTTCTCATTACAAATTGGACGTGGCATCTCGGGGGCGAGCTTCCTTCGGTTCCACAGTTCTCAGGAGTGTTTTCCAGTGAACCACCCAGGAATCAGGTGCTAGGGACGCTGTCCCATCAGTACAGAATGTAGGTGAGATAGGATCACATTACATCTTTTAGTTATGTACTTACCATAACTTTAGATGTATGGGATCCATCTTGCCTACATTCCTAATAACCCACCCTCCTTCCCCCTGCCTTGGAGATCAGAAGAGACCGGACGGTTCGAGTTCAGCTGTTTCATCTTGAAACATCTGGTAATATTATATCAACAGTCTATGTGTGTGTGCATGTGTGCGGACAAACAAGATCTGGGGAAGCAGTGGTGGTGCATCCTGGGATGTGGGATAGCTCAGCCAATAAGAGACTTCGTTCTATAGTATAGCGTGCCGAGTCGAAGCCGAGGATCGGCTCAGAACCCATCAGTACAGAATGTAGGCGAGATGGATCCCATACATCTAAAGTTATGGTAAGTACATAACTAAAAGTTTCCCCTCCTTGGGACCTTGGCTTAATGCTGAGAAAGGTCACTGGCTCTCACTTCTGCTAGGAAAATCTGCAGGTCCTTACCGGCCATTCTTTCCTTTCTTATTTTTCACAAGGACATGGTAACCTTGAAGGCTAACCCCTCTTTCATTCCAAAAGTAGTGAACAAAGCTGTCTGTCAGGCCATCGGTGTACCTACATTCTTCCCCAATCCACAGAACGGGGTAAAGAATCCTAAAATCTCTAGACATTCACAGACAGCTGAGGTTTCATTTGGACAAGGCCAAATCTGTTCGTAATTCAGATAAACTGTTTCATTTGTGGATGCAAAACTGGGCCAACCAGTATGTAAACAAACCATTGCAAACTGGATCTCCAGGTCCATCTCCTCTTATTGTTTTCATGGCTAATCCTTGCCTTCATGTCCTCAAGCTCATACTATCCGGGCAGTGGCATCCTCTAGGGCTTTCAAGAAATGAGGTTGATGCCAGGGATATAGTGGAAGTTGCCACCTGGTCATCTATTCACACTTTCGCTAAATAGTACATGATGCCTTTTCAGGATCCATGTCTGCTTTTGCTTGGTCTGTCCCTTTCTGGCCTCTTGGACAATTCCTGTATCAACAAGCCCCCCCCCCCTTACACCCCCTTCAGCTCTGGCAATCAGCCATTTGTTTGAAATACTGCAACAGTGATCTCAGGATATGGTACAGTTGTATAGGAACTTGCATAACAGTAGATGTTCTACTGAAGATTGTTGCAGTATACCTTCCACCCTCCTTCCCCTCTTATTTGGTTACCATATCTGTCTGTCTGCCATGTAGGTAGGACCTTACCAACCAAGGGGGCTTCTTACCACTTCCTGCTTTTACCCCTCCTAGTTGACCAATCACTCTTAGGGGACTTCAGGCTGCTGGCTTGGAGATGGTCTGAGGGTCTGCGCTTGTTCATTTGCCCATATGACCCTACACTTACGAGATGAGGTCACATGTTGGATGTATGATTCAGGGAAGGTTAAGCTGTGGTACCCCAGCTGGACGTTTGGGTAATCCATTTGTTTTGCATACTGCAACAGTGATCACTAGGATTTCTACTGTTATGGTAAGTTCTTACACAACTGTAATTTTCCAAGTTCAAAATGCTGTCTCTTCAAAAGTTTAGTTTTTATTCCCCATTTGAGTTTTCTAGTGATTTTAAAATATGCAATGTTAAGTAGTCCTATCTCACCTACATTCTTTACATATGGGATCAGAGCCGATCCTCGGCTCTGACTCGGCCTATTTACAAGCTGAAAGACTTCTGGTTGGCTCGTGGCTAGGTAGGTATCCCATGGTGCACCAGTACAATCCCCAGATCTCATTTGCTGTGTCGACAAGTTTGGTTGTGCTTCTCTTTGGCTCTGGCTAAGTGTTTGCATATTTTCAACTTTTTTCAAAGTTTTCTTCACTGTTTAGCTTAGATTAGATGTTTGGTTCTGTATAGTTAAATCATTACTATTTGTAGTATTCAATTAGCGTAGCATAGGTTATCGTATTTTTGTGCCATTTGGTGCAAATTTTTGCCTTTAGCCGTTATTTCTTCTTGGCATCCCTTGTACCAGGATTAATATTTGAGTTAAAGTAGGCACATGTTAAGTTGTCAATCTCGCCTTCATTCTTGCTTGATGGGTTCGGAGCCGATCCCTCGGCTCCGACTCGGCACTTGCTAAGCTCGAGAGTCCCATATCCCATGATGCAAGGCAGTAAATACCCAGATCTCGTTTGCCGCTTCGCTTAGGAGGTCTTCTTTTTACCAGCTCCTGGTAAGTTGTTCACTTTTGTGATTTAAGCCCCTTCAAAATTTATCACCGCCCCGAGCGACAAACAATTCCTTACTAAGGGTGTCCCCGCTGATGCCATGGTGGTGGCTGCGGCCACCAAAAAGGAACTTGCAGATCCTTCCGTGCCCGTCCATCCTCCTAATAAGGACTCTAGGACCATGGATAGGTACGGTAAGCGGATGTTTTCATCAGCGACCTTTGCTATGCGTTCGCTGAATTACCTATGTCACTTCACCAGACTCCAAAGGGATATCCTGAAGGAGCTGGGGGAAGTAGTTCAGGATCCTACAGCTGCAGGGGCTCAAGAAAAAATTGCTTCTCAGCTAGGAACCCTCAATTCCATTGCAAACTCCTCCATGCGGCTAATATCTTATGCTGCGGATGGGCGAGTAGAGCCGCAGGCACAGGTGTGGCTCTTAGGCGCCAAGCCTGGATGCGGCTATGTGATTTTGTGGATCCCTTTAAGGCGTCCTTCACAAATTCTCCCTTTGATGGGTCAGCTTTGTTTGGCCCTCAGGTGAAGGAAACCTTGACCAGGTGCGAGCAGGACGGCAAGACTCTTTCTGCTGTTGGAGTCCGTTTTCCACCCTTCTAGGCCTTATCCCAAAGGACAGAAGGGTGGGAAGATGTGGTTCCGTAAATCCCAAGGAGTCACGCGGATTCACGTGGTCAGTTTACCCCTAGAGGCAGAGGGGTAACAACAACAGGCGCTCTAGAGGCAGAGGGGTCCGAAGAACCAGGGAAACAGGGAGCCTCTCTCTGATAAGCCCTTTCAGCATCCCTGAGGTGTTGCCCGGCTGTCCCTCCTTGGAGGCAGTCGGGAAGATTATCACTGTACCCAGAAGCCTGGCATTCCCTCACTCAAGACAGATGGGTACAGTCGATCATATCCAAGGGTTACATAATTCCTTTCGAGGAAAGTCCCTTCCCCTCAAGTTCCCTTCCAGATGTACCACCGGTCTAAGGGACATTGCAGAGTTAGAAATCGCAAAACTACTGCAAAAGAGCCATTCAGCCAGTTACAATAGACCATTCAGAGCCGGAATCTACTCAAGGTTCTTTTGGTCCCCAAAAGACGGGAGACTGGAGACCAATATTGGATCTCAGCAGACTCAACAAGTCTGTCAGGAAGACAAGATTCGAATGGTCACTCTTCAGTCAATTCTGCCCTTCTTACAGAAGGACAACTGGATGTGCTCAATAGATCTTCAGGACGCGTACTATCACATCAAAATTCACTGGCGCTCCAGGAGATTTCTCCGCTTCGGCTGGGGTCCAGTCACTTCCAGTTCAGAGCCCTGCCCTTTGGTCTCACTACAGCCCCAGAGTGTTCACCAAATGCATGGCAGTGGTCACGGCTCACCTGAGGCGTCAAGGATTCCAGGTGTTTCCGTATCTCGACGACTGGCTCCTGTCAGCCACCACCAGGCATCAGCTTATACAAGCCAGGGATTACACAATAGACCTTTGTTCTCATTTGGGCATCTCAATCAACTTGAAAAGTCATCCTTATCGCCCTGCCAGTCTATTACCTTCATAGGCGCAAACTTAAACACTGTTCGGATGTCAGCTACCCTTACAGATCAAAGAGTTTCAGACATTCAGACTCATGTCAGGATCATTCTGGCCAGCAAGAAAATACAGGCCAGAATGGTTCTGAAGGTATTAGGTCTCATGGCTGCGGCCATTACTCTTCTTCCCTGGCTCGATTCTACATCGCCTTCTTCAGTGGATGCTGTTCACACAGTGGTCATACCAGCAACTTCCAATGCGTCACCAGATTCTGGTGACACAGACATGCAAAGAGCATCTTGCTTGGTGGATCACATCGTCTCAGGTTCACCAAGGCAGGTGCTTTGTACCTCCGTCCCGATAGCCACTGTCACCACGGATGCCTCCCTGATCGAGTGGGGGGAGTCATTATCAGGGCAGGATGGTTCATGGCGCGTGGCAACCGTTCGAGTACCATCTGCACATAAATGTCCTGGAGATGAGAGCAGTGCTTTTAACGTTGCAAGCCCTCAACGACTTTCTTCCCGTAGGGACAATTGCAGTCCACACAGACAACATGTCTGTAGTTTGGTATATCAACAAACAGGGCGGAACCAAGTCCTACCCCTTGTGTCGAGAAGCGCTCAGACTTTGGCAATGGGCGATCTCCTCTCATCGGTTTCTGGTAGCAACGCATATCCCTGGGAAAACCAATATTATAGCGGACAGATTGAGCAGAGCTATCCTCATGCAATCTCTCAAGATGTGGTGGTCTCTCAAGCAATCTATAGCGGAAGAGATTTTTCTGGAATGGGGTCGTCCATGTTGCGATCTTTTTGCTACTCCCCAAAACAGCAAATGTCCAGACTTCTTCAGCCTCTTCCCTCTATCAGGCCATCCCCCCAGAGACGCTCTGACCCAGGATTGGCCCCAGGGACTTCTTTATGCCTTCCCTCCATTTCCTCTGATCCCTCAGGTGATCCAGAAAGCTACCGTTTTGAGAGCCAAATTGATTCTCATTGCCCCTTACTGGCCTCGACAAGTTTGGTTCCGTTCCTCCATCATCACCTTTTGGTGCAGCCGTGGCATCTGGACCCAGTGCCAGATCTACTGATTCACCAATCCGGTCAGCTGCACCAGTCAATCCCCTCTCTCAACCTCACAGCATGGTTGCTCCACTTCCTTCCTTAGCCAGGCTTCCTTTGATCTCTAACCCAGTTAGAGACATCATAGTAGCTTCACTAAAATCCTCTACCAGGAGGATTTACACAAGCAAATGGAAACGTTTCTCTTATTGGGCTAAGGCCCAAAATATTGATCCTTTTACTGCCCCTGTTCAGGCAGTTCTGGACTTCTTAGCAGAGATTTTTCATGCAGGCTCCTCTTCTTCCACAGTCAGAGTTCAGTTGGCTGCTATTTCTAATTTTCATGTCGGGATAGCAGATCATAATATTATGTCCCATAGGCTCTGCAGGGCCTTCTTGAAAGGAATTTTCCTACTAAAGCCTCCAATCAGGAATCCTCCTCCTCAGTGGGATCTAAATTTAGTGCTGACATCCTTAATTCTTCCCCTTGAGCCAGCTGTTTCTTGTTCCCTGAAATATCTTTCTTGGAAAACTTTATTCCTAGTGGCTATTACATCTGCCAGGAGGGTGTCTGAACTTCATGCTCTTCGGTTCGACCCCCTATTTGATTTTTCACAAAGACAGAGTATCTTTGAGAACTAATCCATCCTTTTTACCTAAGGTCGCTTCAAAAACAATCTGAATCAATCCATTGATCTCCGGTATTTTTCCTAACTATTCAGATAGAGCTGAACAAAAGCTACATTATCTTGGCGTCCACCGTCAGCTCAGATATTATTTGGACAGAACAAAAAATTTAGAAAATCTGATCAACTTTTTGTTTCCTATGCGGATAATAAAAAGGCCTTCCTGTTTCTAAAGTGACTTTGTCCAGATGGCTTTCTTGGTCATCACTGAAATTTATACGATCAGGGGAAAACAGCTGTGCTCAAAACCTAAAGCACATTCAACTAGGAGTTTAGCTACTTCTACAGCTTTTCAAGCTAGACTGCCTTTGGACACTATTTGTGCAGCGCCACTTGGGCCACTCCTCACACTTTTGTTTCCCATTACAAATTGGACTTGGCCTCCAGGGACAGGGCCAGTTTTGGCTCTACAGTTCTCAAGAGTTTGTTCCATTGAGCCACCCAGGATAGAGGTGCTAGGGGCCGGTCCCATCAAGCAAGAATGAAGGCGAGATTGACAACTTAACATTAAGAAGTTATGTACCTACCATAACGTTCCATGTTAGTTGTCTTCTCGCCTTCTTTCTTCGACCCTCCCTCCTTCCCCTGGCCTGGACAGACCTTGTATAAGAAACTTTTATGCTAAAGACCATTCAGACCTGGTCCTTTTTTCCATTTGTAAGTTTCCTCTTCCTTTGGGAAGTATTTTATGCTTGGTATTATTGCCCTTTGGCAACAAACGAGATCTGGGTATTTACTGCCTTGCATCATGGGATATGGGGCTGCCTCGAGCTGGTGAAAGAGACTCTCGAGCTTAGCAAGTGCCGAGTCGGAGCCGAGGGATCGGCTCCGAACCCATCAAGCAAGAAAGAAGGCGAGAGAAGACAACTAACATGGAACGTTATGGTAGGTACATAACTTCTTATTTTTGCACACTAGTATTCTTTGTTTAAAAATATTTGGCGGTTTCCACTTGCTATTTAGAGTTATTAGTTTGCTGTTAGCATCATTTTGCTAATGTTGTTACAGAACTTTGTTCTGTTTGTTTTCCAGTTCACTTGTACTATTATTGTTCCCCTCTGTTCTGTTGAGTATGCTATAATACCTTATAACTGTTGGGTCTGTTTAAGTTAGAAGACCTTAACCCTCTTGCCCGGGCTAGGCCTGTTTAAGTTAGAGGACCTAGTCCTCCTCCTCCTTTTGTTCTCTGTGTGCGTGTGTTCTATTGATTTGAGAAGTGTCTAAAGAGAGTAAAGGAGCATAAGCCATCCGGCTTCAAGAAATGTGTTAAGTACTCCCAAAAGATGTCCTTAACGGATGGTCACAGTAATTGTGTTTACTATTTAGTGGCCATCCATTTGCAGGAGACCTGTTTATTCTGTCATCCCTTTAGTCCCAGGGTGTTGCAGGAAAGGAAGAATAAGTTAATTCTAAAAGGTCTTCTTAAACCTTCCTTCGAGGAAGACTTGTCTAGTTCCTCTTCATCCTCCAAATCTGCCAAGAGGCCCTCCCTGGCACCGGCTGGTGTCTCGGAGCCACCTCTTAAAGTTGCGAAAACTGTCTCATCGGTTCCAGAGATCTCGGAGCCGACTGAGAGTGGCATTGTTGTTGCAGGGTCGGTTCCAAGGTTTTGGAGCCTATCGATGAGACTCTTGAGACTACTTCTCGGAGCTGGTTTATGGGACCCTCTACCGGTCCCCTTGTTAGTGAAGTCTCCTGTACCTTCGAGATCTCGATCTCCTACCATGTCATCCAGGTCTTCCAGGAGTTTATTGGAAGATGATGTGGATAGGGTAGTGCTGAGACTTTTGAAGTCATCTGCTTTGCCTAAATTGTTGTTGGCTCCGACCCAGTCTGTTCCGAAGCCACTCAAGCCCGTTCTACCCTCTGTGTTCATTCCTCCTCCGAGCCATGCTGGTTTTTCGGAGCCGAAGTGCTTGGTACCACTGGTGGAACCCTCTGCTCCAGCTCCAATTGTGGCTGTTTCGGAGCAGAGTTCTGCTCCGTCACTTTCAGTGCCGTCCGTAGTTGAAGCTGTCCAGGGATGCTTGGAACCAAACTTTTTCGGTTCAGAGTCTTCCTCTCGGCGCATCGGCTAGGGTCAGTTTGAACCCTACATCCATCTCTGAGCTGATGGCTCTGGAGCCAACAGCATCCTCTGCCTCCTCGGAGCCGGAGAGGTCCTCTGAGCTGACGAGGTCGGCTTTCAAGATGATGAGTATGCTGTCCTGACCATCAGCTCCTACCAGAGGTACTGGCACTCTTCCCCCCCATAGCACCTACTTCTGTCTCAGCTCCTACTCCCTCCAGTAGGAGCAGAGACCACCAGCCTCAGCCACCGGCCGGTGGCCCCCATTCGTCCGAGACCTCCCCAGAATGTCCTTCCAAGGAGCTTCATGGAAGAAGACTTGTAAGTGGATGAGTCTTTGGCATCTGACACTGACCTCGAGGTGTCAGAAAGGTCTACCAAGTCGTCCTCTGATGTCTCCTTTGTAGACATTCTGGAGATCCTTAAACAGAGATGTGACTGGCCCACTGTCACCCCTTCTGATGAGGAGTTGGTGTACCTGAAGGCTTTCCGGTCTCAACCTTCTGCCTCTTGGGTGTCACAACCTTTCGACGAACTGATGGATTTAGTTAGTCGACAGGTGTGGGATACTCCTGATGCTGTGGAGACAGGTCCCAGGAGACCAAACAAGTTCCTTTCTTTCCCTCCAGGAAAAGACTTTTTATCTAAAGTTGTGCCTGTAGATGCCATGGTGGTGACAGCGGCCACTAAGGAGGAGTTAGCTGAGACTTCATCTGTTCATCTGCCTAATAAGGAGTCTCGAACGATGGACAGGTATGGAAAGCGTATCTTCTCTTCAGTGGCATTTACCCTTTGATTGCTGAATTAGCTTACTCACTTACTAGGCTCCAGAGAGATCTCCTTAAAGAATTAGGAGATTCTGTAGAAGGTACATGTACTGAGGGAGTCCTTGACAAGATTTCTGCCCAGTTGTCCACCTTGACCTCTCTCGTTAACTCCTCCATGCGGCTTATTTCGTATGCGGCCGATGGTGTGAGCAGGGCAGCGGGTTCAAGAATTTCTTTGAGGCATCATTCCTGGATGCGTTTGTGTAACTTTACAGAACCGTTTGTTTACCTTTACAAATGCCCCATCCAATGGTTCCTCATTGTTTGGATCCAAGGTAAAGAGTACTCTCACCCGATGCGAGCAAGAAGGAAAAACACACTTCTGTGGGAGTACGTTTTTACTGTTCCCTCTAGACCATACCCTAAGGGTCAGAGGGGCAGTAAAATGTGGTTCAAGAAGTCCCAGAGGTTTTTCCAGGAAGCACAGGGTGACTCCTCCTTCAGAGGCAGAGGAGGAGAAGGAAATGGTAGATGTCGCCTTAGAGGCAGGTGCGGTCCGCAAAACCGGGGGGGTCACGATTCCTTTCGGGGCTGGCCTTACCAGCGCTCCTGATGTGGGGCCCGACTGTGCTTCTCTGGGGATGGTCGGGGGTCGCATTTCTTTGTATCCAGAAGCCTGGCTAAGTATCACCCAAGACAAGTGGGTACAAAGAATTATTAACAGAGGTTATGTAATACCCTTTTCTCTTCCACCCTTTGTTCCTAAAAAGATCCCAGATGTTCCATTCAATCAAAGGGATCAGGCAACTGTGGAGGTCAACAAGTTGCTGTCAGAGTCATCCAAACTGTCCCAGCAGACCAAATAGAATTCAGAACTTACTCCAGATTCTTTTTAGTGCCAAAACGTACAGGGGACTGGAGGCCCACTCTAGACCTCAGCACATTGAACGAATCAGTAAAGGACAAGTTCCAGATGGTGACACTGCAGTCTATACTCCCATTGTTAGGGAAAGACGATTGGATGTGCTCAGTAGTTCTCCAAGACGCTTACCACATAAAAATGGACAGGGCGTCAAGGAGTCATCTATGCTTCCGGCTGGGAGCCAGTCACTTCCAGTTCCGTGCTCTGCCCTTTGGTCTCACCACAGCCCCCAGGGTGTTCACCAAATGTATGGCTGTAGTGACAGCTCGCCTGAGACGTCGAGGATTCCAGGTGTTTCCGTATTTGGACGACTGGCTCCTGACCGCCCCCAACAGGCATCTACTCCTTCAGAACAGGGACAATACTATTCAGCTTTGTACCCAACTGGGAATCTCTATAAATTCGGAAAAATCTGCCTTATTGTCCTCTCAATCTGTGAATTTTATAGGCGCAGAGATGGACACAGTAAACATAGTGGTTCGTCTTCCTGCCGAAAGGGCACAAAAACTGGTGTTTCATATTCACTTTCTTCTTCCCTTGCGAAAGGTCAAAGCGAAGATTGTTCTACAGCTCCTTGGGACCATGGCTTCCACCATACTATTAGTGCCACTAGCCAGGTTACACATGAAAATTCTTCAGTGGCTCCTGTCATCCCAGTAGTCCTTTCAGCACCTTCCATTATCCCATTACATTCTATTGACAGAATCATGCAAGAGGGGTCTCCTTTGGTGGACATTACCCAATCAGCTGACCACAAGCTCTTTGATTGTTCCTCGCCAACCCGTTGCCACTGTCATCACGGATGCCTCTCAGATAGGGGGTGCATTATCTAGGCAGGACTGTCCATGGCAAGACCACGAGACCCACCTGCATATCAACGTCCTAGAGATGAGGGCGGTGCTCCTGGCATTGCAAGCACTTCACGACCTTCTTCCTCTGGGGATTATTAAAATGCAGTCAGACAAACATGTAGGTAGTATGCTATATCAACAAACTGGGCCGAACCAGATCTTACCACTCTGTCGAGAGGCCATGCGAGTTTGGGAATGGGCAATATATTCCCAGTGCTTTCTAGTGGCGATGGACATTCCAGGGACAACCAACATGATAGCCAACAAGCTCAGGCGGGCGATTCTGATGCCTCACGAGTGGTCTCTGAAACAGGAAACAGCGGAACAAATTTTATGCAGGTGGGGGGGACAGCCTTGCTGCAACCTCTTTGCCAGTCCAGTCAATGCCAAATGCAGCAGCTACTTTTCCCTCACCCCCCCTCAGGAGGAGTCACCCAAAGACGCACTTGTTCACGATTGGCCCCTGGATCTCCTGTATGCTTTCCTCTCA
>NC_056743.1:1012302408-1012304908 GCF_019279795.1 Protopterus annectens | reverse complement strand
AAGTTCATGTAGGATGCAGCCGGGACACCGTCTGCACCCTTTGATGCTGTGTTTTTTGCTTTGGAGAGGGCGGCTCTGAGCATCTGAGATGTCAGGGGGGCAGCACTCTGCTGGGATAGATATTTGCCCTTTTGGTGGGGAGGTGGGGAGAAGTTTGCGCTGAACCTGTCAGCTAGGATGTTGGCAATGTCTGTGGGTTCAGTGTATTTTTTGTCATTTTGGACTAATTCTGAGCATATCTGGGAATTACCACCCAGGTTCCTAACATAACTAAAGAAAGCCTTGTGATTATCCTTAGTGTCCTGTGCAATTTTTTTCTCGAAGCTGGCCTTAGACAATTTTATGAGTGCCCGTAGTTTTTTGCTAATACTGATGCCTTCCCTTTTTGGGATTTTGCTCTATTATTTAGTAGCTTCCTCCTTCTATTGTATAGTTTGTTTATGGCTGGTGTCCACCAGACAGGACGTCTGCCTTTGGAGGATTGGGTCTTGGTTTTATTTGGGATCGCATGATCCATGCATTCCTGAAGGTGTTCATAGAATGCGTTTATAAAGGATTCTGCGGTCTGGGCCGTATTTTCCACAGGCCCGGGGGCTTTGAAGGATTCCACCTCGGTTTTGAGGAGTGTGAAATTTGCTTTAGAGAAGTTTTTCACTGTGGTTTTCTGGGCATGGGGTGGGGTCAGGATGTGAATATCCAGTGAGATTAGTTTATGGTCTGATCTTACCAGTGAGGGATACACTTCTGGTCTGGAGTATAAAGTCCCCATGTTGGTGATGATCAGGTCCAGTATGTTTTCCCCTCTTGTGGGAGTGGTAACAAGTTGTTCCATAGCATTTGAGTTTATAAATTCTAGGAACCTTTGGGCTAGGGTGTTGGAGCTAGAGTAATGCTCCCAGTCTATGTTTGGGTAGTTGAAGTCGCCCAATATAATGGTGTTTGGAGAGACCTTCATATTTTCCAGTGTTCTCAGAAAGGCCGAGTGGGGTTCCTGGGTTTGGGAGGGTGGTCTGTAGCAGGCTATAAACAGGAAGGCAGTTTTACCCACTGTTAGTTGCACATGGATAGTCTCTGATGCTTCGTGCTTTGCCACCAACCTGGTGGTGTGGGTATCTTTGATGAATATCGATACTCCCCCTCCTTTTGTGGTTTGGTCCAAGTTTTGGGGCTGAAAAGCATGGTATGAGGTATAACCTGGTAGTGCTGGGGTGCTCTCGGGAGCCCTGAACCAGGTTTCTGTTACTGCACAGATATCGATGTTCTCCATGCTAAGGAGAGTTTTGAGTGCGTGCATCTTGAGGTTTAGACTTCTGGCGTTGAGTAGCATTACTCTTAGTTTCTTATCCCTTGTGATACCTATGGAGGTGGGTTTGTCTTTTGAGCCTTGCCTAAAAAAGGCACTATGGGGGTAGCAAGAGCCTTTGCCAATATCCGAAAGCCCAGAGGTGACAGGTGCAAGCCGTCCCTAGCGAAGCATCGTGGCTTGTTGAGCATATCATCCCAAGCTGACAGGCATTGGATCCCCTGTGAATGACACCAGTACTTAAGCCAATTGTTGAAATTGATCATCTTATCTTCATATTGTTGCATCATTCTTGGTGAGGGTAAGATGCTACTCAAGGTCAGGGTCATACCGGCCTGGGCTACATGCTCAGAGAGCTCCTTTATGTCTCTTTTCATGTAGTCCAGGGAGGTACGTCTCAGGTCATTCACACCAGCATGGACAATGACTGAGTCATATTTGTACTTGCCTTGGAGTGACCTGAGTGCTTGTGTTATGTGGCGGATCCTAGCGCCCGACAGGCTGCTCACCCTGACCCTCTCCTTGTTCAGCCTGGTGAGCGGGACGTCAGTGTGCCTGACGATAGTCACCTATTACAAGTGTATCAGGTGTGTTGTTTAGTCTTAAGGGCTGTGACTGTTCGGCACACTGGCTTTGTGAGATGTGTTGCACGTGTTTTGTTTTGGGGTAGCGGTTGCTTGGGTGTCTGCTTTGGAGGTCTCTGCTGCTTAGGCAGATCTTTATTTAGAGCCTCCGAGTATGTTTTTGTGTGATTATGTGTTTGGTTTGCTGTCGTGGTAGGTCTATGTGAGACTGGAATTGTAGTGAGTTTGGTTTCCTTCTCCTCCTGACTGGTTATGCCAGTACTGAGTTGAGAGAGCTTAGCCTCCAGTTTGGCTATATGGTTGCATCTCTCACATGTGTTGGAATTTGTTGGGAGGAGGAGAGGGTTGTCTGTGTACATGAGGCAGTTGTAACATTGCCTCAAGATTCCCAGATTCACCATCTGGACCGGAGAGGAGATTGACAACTGACCTTTGGACATGCTAGAATAATATTGGGAATTCCTTAATAATTGAAAACAAGGGCCAGTGGGGAGTGAGGGTGTAGTGCTTTTAATTTTTAGTGCTGACTTGTATAATTGCTTTAGCGCACAAGTGCCCGGTAACTTAGGTGCAATGTGTTACAGGTAACTTAAATGCAAAAATGACAAACAGT